>NC_088862.1:20410968-20703468 GCF_963853765.1 Magallana gigas
CGTATGACTAAGCTGCTATATATAACGAGAACTTTAACAAATTCCAACATAGAGAATACAAAACATAAATAAATTAATACTTACATATTTGCATCATAGTAATGATATGCATGAAGACATACAAACATACAAATATTGCAGTGGAAACTCACAAAAATGAATTAATATGACAATAAATACAACTAAAAAAACTAAATGCAAACAATTTACCACCATTGTTATATTAAAGATTGTATATTCAAATAAAATGGATTATGAAGATAAATATCTTGTTGAGCACATATAAAGCGATTTATATATAAAATTCCATAATGACAAATTTTCTTATTAATATTGACCTTTAAGTCGAAGCCCAAGATAAAATGTTGTCAATAAACTAAGTCTTAAAACAAATGTTATACATTTCAAGGTAAAAAAAAATAAATACCAGCTGTAAATAACCCAGACATATCAATACTGTTAAAGTGTATAAATATTCTATGTTAATAAATAATGGACGGAATATATACCCTGTACACACAGAACCATGTAAACAGACCATTGGGCGGACTCATACAGGGCAGCCACTGAAAACTTCGAGGATATGTTTTGTTTAAAACAAATATCTATTATAATATACTGAAGGCATATAATACTAAATAAATTTGATGTCAGGAAAAGATTGACGAATTTAACACAACGCATTTTCACTTGCATGATAAAAGATAAATTCATGACGTCATTTCTTTTTGAGGACTGTATCTTGCTAACCAATCCTGACACTTTTGTACCGCTCTTTCGCGAATATCTTCTGACGGAAGTTCATTTTCGCGTTCTCCTTCTTCAAATACTGCGATATCATTATACCTAATGTCAAATCCGGGTGGTGTTATTTCAAAAGTTTTTTCTCTCAACGTCGCAATTTCGTATCGCCCAATGCCCGGTAGTCTTAAGTTTAAGTGTTTGAGTTGACCCAATGTACAAACTTCCCCTACTGTTGAATCCGATGGGATGGACGGAAGTCGCGTTTTATTGGTTGCGGCAGTGATGGGGCGCCGTCTAGTGGTGACCGAAACATCGGAGTCTGAGCAGGAATCGTCCGGAAGTGAGTCATTCAAATTAAAATTCGTGTCGTAGACGTCCTCATCCAAACAAAAGTTATTGCGTTGTCTTTCGACACCTGAATCACTTTGCTTTACATATGAATTATCTTGAGCGTTGGTTTTATTCACGTCCACCTGGTTACAAAAATTCTTTTCGATCCATTGTTGAGTTTTTACGTCATTGTTTGGCGTTTTTAGACCCTGGCGTTCTCTCATCGTCTCACTCATAGCGTGCTGAGCCTCTTGCGACATTCTCGAAAACACTTTGGAGGATCGAAACGTTTTTGGTTTACCAGTATACGCACTTTTTGCCCGCAAGGTTGGAACTGCTTTTTGGTTAACATGGCCAGGAGTTGTGACATCAAGCTCCATCGCCGGAGGACAGGATTTGGATGTCTTTTGGGTGACGGTGCTTCTTCTGCTAACAGAGGTCTTGGTTCGAGGAGCAAATTTTCGAGGACCAATTTGAGTAATGAAAGGACTGCTAGTTTTGCCACTGATAAGGCCGTCACAATCGTCAACTTCGATCGATGTTTGATTTTCCACCTGCTCAACCGGTGCTATATTGACCTTTTTACATTTGGTTTTCAATCCAACCTTTTCAAGGTGCACTCCATTCACATTGTTCATATTGTCATCACATGGTTCCAATAAAGTATGAGACGGTTCTATTGGATCGCTTCCGCTTTTACAATTACATTCATGAACACATGAGTTATTAAAATTGCCGTTTGAATCTAGAGACCTGGTCTCCAAATCCTTTTCACAAGAGCACGAACACGGGTTCACCATTTCCTTATCAAAAACGTCCCTAGCAATTTCAGGGCCGTCCGAAATTTCCGTGGCAGCGATCCTAATTTTCGTCGCGGAAGAACACGGAGTGGGCCTAGGATTGGTTGATGGGTTCTGCTTTAGAGCACTTTGATTAGAGTAAGTTACTGATTTGTTCGGAGCCTCGTTTCTGCTGCTAACACCCGACGCACGCGTCGTTTTCTGTTCCGTTATATTCCGTCCCAGACTCGAGTTATACATGTACGTCATCGATGACGTCGACTTCCGTATCTTCATGTGAAGCCGCTTGTACTTCTCCTCCAAAGTCCGCATCCATTGTGGATACACGACCTGGTTTCTCTTGTAGGCCCTGGAGGAGCGTGCGTCCCCCGGAGGCACCGTTAGGGAGGCGGTGATTCGAGATTTCATGATCGTTGTGGTCATTGTCCACGAGGTCCCCCTGTAACAGAATAAAAATGATTAAATAGATGTTTAACATTGTCTAAAGCTTCTACACACGCAACGTGGCAATTAAAACAATGCAATACAACCTGGGATGGTAAACTACAAATTGAACATATTGATTTCAGATGAAAACAATATGATGGCACTTTAGCATGGTTTCCTTACATGCGGACCATTTAGGTCCAGTCACATAATTATATTGATGCAAGATTTAATATGACGACTTACCTTTACAAGTAATTTTTAAAAAAGGTAACCTGGTGTGTCAACAAAAGTTTATCCGTTTGATAAAAGTATTTGGTAAATAATTCCTATCTAAGGAATAGACTGTAGAGTCTTCTTCACACATACAAGCCCAGGACATGACGGGGTAGAGATCTCAACTTCTCTATAGATCAGAGTTTTCACACTATAACAGTGAAAATAATACCCTAGTCTTTTCTGAAGACACACACGCGAATGAATCTCATTAAAACCCTGGATAATCCACTGACAAAACTGATTATTAGGTCTCGAGCCTCGGATTATCGATTTTACTATTAATCCTTTCTTTTCACAGCCATGCGGCCGCGGTGTTATGGGCGAACACCCGCCGTCAGCGTTTTCACTGCTTCCATTGATACACTGAGCCGTCTGTGATAGACCTTTAGATTGATTTTACCTTCGATTATTAAAGAGTTCCGTTATAATCACCTGGGAGCGGTAGGGATGTAGCATACATCAAAAGAACAAGACGATGTCGAGCTTTTTTTTTTTATATTATTCACTTCATGAGTTGAAACGTAATGACGATTTTATTAGATTCATATACAGGTAAATTTATGAAGACGGCGGAGGCACACCTGTAGTGGTAGATTTTCTGGCAGAGAGCTCGCGGTATGTCCTCTTTGGCAAACAGTTCTGACTGAAACAGAAGCGGTGGCCTCTTTTTGTTTTATTTATTTACGTACTAAACACCTCTAGGCGGCCTTACCGCCCTATTCATAGCTGTCTTATTAAAAGGGTATTCTCTCTCTCTGTTTAAAAGCTGATATAATTGAAAACACGGTAAAACTTAAACAAATAGAAACGGCCATTGTTGTAATTTGTGGATTTTAAACAAGACTTCATAAATGAATGTTTGGAGAGAATAAAGTGTGTAGGTCGATGAATTTTTAAATCATGACGGGTTTCTTCTAATCATCAAAGGGTTTGGACATTTAAGGACCACCAAAAGTTCCAACTACTGATAAGATTTCACATTTGTCCGTAAGACGAAGCAAAGGATGGGAATACAAAGGCAATATTTTCATCAATACGTTAGATTTCTTTTTTTTTTAATTGAGAGATAACTGGGACAATGGGGACAAATGGCTGGGATAATTGTTTTTCCATGTGCAAGGCATTTGACTTTTTTGTTCAAGTTTTATCGAAAGTTTACTGAAAGGGGTTCTTTCTGATTTTAGTACAAACATTTATATCCAGGTGTCGATCAAGAAAGTGGTGTTGTGTAATTCTATTTCTTCATTGTTAGCCAATAAGCTTTACGCCGTTAATCAATTTTTATCTGTACAAATTGAAGACTTCCTTGCAACAAAACTATGTATATTTGGTCGGAAAAAGAGGAATGTCCCTTTAAATCGATGCTTTATCTTACAGATTCAATCACCCTGCTCAAAAGAATTTTCGTTTTTCCCCCGGCGGTTATAAACAAGGCTGTAAAATTATCGGCATTTAAATGTAAATCTGTAAGATGTTTTTTCACCTTCGAATTTTGTGGACCATGATAGTTAAAAGCACACTACCCCGTCTGTATCGGGACTCGGACCATTAACTAATCTTGTATCCAGCTCTTAAAAGTTTTCTCAAAACAGAATACGATCTGGAAGAGACTCTTATTTTTTATCACAAAAAGACCCATTCCAAAGAAAGTTACATTTTCAGTTTTTGAATCAAGTTTTGGAAAGATGACACAGCCCATTTAGGTACCTAACATATTCGTCTTAAGTAAAAGTAAAAAACTTCGTCACATTTATATATTTGCTTTCTTTATTTTATGAGAAACTCACAAAACGCAACGTGCTTCACTTTTTTGCGTGTTTGGCTTTTAACCAAACGCAGAACAAATTATAAATCTTTTTGTTTCTCTGGTATTTAAGTTCTTTCTACTCAAGGCTGTGAGAGTTTTGCTTCAGTTCCCGGTAACTATGAAGTGTAATTAAATCGATTTTCCTTCTCCTTGCCGAACAATAGATATTGCAAGTGTCAATTGTTTGACTTGTTGAGATTTAAAACAGCGACTTTTTATGGTGTGCAATTTGAAGGCAAAACGCTTCGTCAATAATAAAAAATATGCATGGTTTAATTTTCTTTGTGATCACTTTTTGCTACCAAATTGACAATATGCATATATATGGATTGTTAGCAAGTGTTGAACAAATTGAAGTTTTTACTTGGGTATCATTTAAGAATTTTAGATATCATACAACTGAATGTAAATTTCTTTATTAGCTCTCTCATTGGTTTTCTATCAGAGAAAGTCTTATTTTGCCGGACGCAAAAAGTCAACAAGTACACGATACAGATCTTGATTCAAAAAATGAATTAAAGAAAAAAAAATAAAGAAAATTAAAGATATGTTAATTTCTGAGAGATCAGAGTTACCCATTGTTAATCTTTTTTCTTTCTGCTACTAACGGGACATGGGGTATGAGTTAACAACTTCACAAATCTAGTAGCGAGAGTGTTAACCAAAAATGACATAAATACAAATGAAAAATATGTATTACGTTATAAAGATAAAACCCAGACAAACGTGAGGTTAGAGCTGATGCCGACTAATAGCTGTAACTATTAATTGGGTAATAATTGTGTATCCGTGAATGACTTATATAGACTGTAAGATAGGGTCTACATTGTATATGTGAGGAAGTCTGGCCAAATGACGGATTGATCAACCACAATTATGCGTAAATTTGTAAAAAAAATCTGAAACCCCAGGGGAAAAAATGAAAATAAATCAATAACTACACATGGTTATATTAAAACTAGAGATTTTAAGGTAGTATTAGACCCCTGTCGATATTAACGTGGATTAACGTACATTTATTATCAAAATACTTTCAAAATTTGGAGTGGTAAAAATAATGAAAGTCCAAGCGGGTTTCTAGCTTATGACTTACAGATTCGTAGTTTACGCTCTTACCTATTGCTCAACGTTGTCACATGATAATTTTGGGATGGAAAAAATTATAAGATTACAATAGTTAATTTTTATGGGTTTTACAGTAGGAAGTACATCACAATATGGAGATGCCCCATACCACATTGAATGTAAAGGTTATTTATCTTAAACATCGACTAAAACGATCCAAGATCAAGTTGCCATGTTTGTAAAGTTTAATACCTGTGATCTATGATTTATGTTAAACTCATTACATATAAACATATGAGGCAGATTGCACAATATTTTACGTCTGAATTCAATAAGCCTGTAAAAGATCTTCATTTGTATTGCAAAATCTAAAATAAACTTCTATAGATTTCAAACGTGTTCTTACCTATTGTTTATGATTGCAAAATTAGCGACTTGCGGTGTTCAGATGTCTTTGATAGAATGCTAATTATATAGCTATGTCCTAAACCTTGTAAAATGACGATCTAAATCAATCAACTTCCAAGAATCTACTAAACGACACTGGATATGAACCCTTTTATTCCCAGAAGAAGCTATCGCGATATATGAATATATACAGTGTATTGTACAGGAAGCCCAAATAGGTTAATGTTTCAACAGATTATCACCGAGTCCAAAAAGGTATCATAGTTTCAGAATCTCTACCTATCTTTGATTTTTCAAGGAAAAACAGATCTAATCAGGTTACGTGTGTCATAAGTCGATTTCTGTTGCGTATACATACATCCCTTCCCACCCTTGGGTTCTTGGGTATATGGAGTAGTCCGTGCAATGAACTAATAAATAATGACCAAAGCTCTATTTAAGGTTGAGTTTTTTTAAAATGTCATATATAGAATAGTGTATTTAATTATACATACAATACCCATGTACGTGTATCAGTCAATTCTTTATATGAATTGTACATGTATATCTTTATACATATGCATTTGAAAAAATATTCCAAGAAATAATTCAAAATATGTAAACATGCTCTATACATGTATACAAAATATGCTCTCTTTGTCTCTCGTCAAGAAGAACAATCTCGACAAAATTAAGCAGATATTAACTAAATTTAATCTAAATACCCCAGCAACACATACAAGTACAATGTTGACTTTTATTTATGTTCAATTTGAAGTTTAAAATCATTCTATGAGAAATTGTTTGTCCTGTGTTAATTTTAACTTTAGATTTAAAATTAGAAGAGGACAATAAATTATTCAAAGACTATAAACTAAACTGTATTTATAATTATTAAACAATTGATGGTATAGATAATAGACTATATAGCTACCTACCTTCTCCTGCACGTGTTTTCATAGCAGGCACTGGGATAGCAGTGGGGAGCGAGGAGGCACTTTAAACTGACGTTGTAGGTAATTATCCATTATTAAAACTCCTCCATTCCCCCTCAAGACGGCTCTGTTTTCATAGACTTGTGTATTGAATTCGCTGTCCATTCACTCCGTGGCGTTGTCGTCCTCGGAAAATGTTGGCAACTCCGCATAAGTCCTGACAAAAGTTCCTTTAATTGTGACCCAATCTTTTCGGTATTTATCTCCAAAAAATTAAGAGAAAATGTGGATCAAATTCACTACCATTTAATCGCTTTAACTTCTAATCATTTTTTGAACGCGATTTCCCACTCAATACACGCGGCCTTCAGTCTTTAATGCTTGTTGATTGTAAAATACAAGCTGTCAATTTTTTCTATAAACAATTCATTTGATGTGCGTTTTAAACATATTTAAACTATTGGAGAAGCCGCGCTAGTCGTGTGTGAGCTATTTATGTCAATTTAAACAATTTAAATCTCTTTTAGAAGTAGACCTGCGGGCAGGTGGAATGAAGGGCTACTAGAGGGGTCACGGGACCGGAAGGTGTCTAGATCTTTTCCATTTAAGAAGGCTGGATGACCATGACCATTTTTAGATTTTATGAATCTCCGTTAGAAAAAGAGCTTTCTATTAAGAAATTTTAAATATAAAATATCAGGTGTCAAGATCTTGTCCACTGAAGGATGTAAGAGAAAAACACGAGGACAAAACAGCGTACATGTAAACATGTTTATTACCTCCCTCCATTGTACTTTAAAAAAATGTCTTTACTTTGTGAGTTACATAACTGGAATAACATCCATCATAAAAGGAGAAACCTTCACATCAACAAACAAACAAACAAACTGAAAATATCCATCAAAAAGGAGATCTACTTGATCGGTGTGCTAGCAAAAAATCCATATGTGAAATCAAAATTTATTAACATTGCATATAAATTACAAATGTACCTAAAATTTCAAATTTTGTTTTTCATGTAGTTTTTTGAAATGAAAACTTAATAAACTGAAAACATGTAGTAAGTATGGTATTCGTGAGCATGCACGATTCTTTCGGATATTTAATCATTACGAATGAAGAGCTGAAATTTGGTCTTTAAATATTTTTCTTTCAAATGCCGAGGATATATATTATCTGTGTGCTTCTAATGTGCATCCAGTTGGCGAAGAACACGATAGGGGTATAATTCGATTGCAAATATTGGATGCGTGGACATGTTTCTGAATAGGAAATTAATAACGTCCTCCCCTGCTGAGGGGGGGGGGGGTCGAATTGTACCGGTATAAAGAACGGGTCCGATTTCTTTAACCTATATTGGTATGTGATCTAAACTTGTCTCTGGGTTATTTCCTAAAATAGCATTATTCTGGTAAAAACGAGTAGGTTCTGACTATATTAGCTGTAACTACGAAAGGTACCAAGTATGTCGTTCTATAATAGCATGACCATTCTTATTTGTAAGTGTTTGATCTAAAAAAAAAAAAATCTACATGTAAATGGGTGCATAAAGGCGGAACGCTTTGATATTATCAGAGGGATCGGACATACTGAATACATTTACGTCGATTTACAGCTGCATGAGTATTGATAATACATGTATGCGCATACAGTTAGAGTTCTTTTTGCATGTCTTATTTCACGATGTGCATGCAGAGGTTTACAGATGACCTGTTTAAAATCTCTCTCTCTCTCTCTCTCTCTCACGCTTTCATATAAAAATCAATAATCGTTGTTTTACGTCCTTTTTAAGTTAACGATTTTAAAAAATAGGCTTTGCTCTATGTTTTCCCCATAATTAATTAGATATATATTGATATCAGCTAGTAGAAGAATACGTGCAAAGAAGTTTAAAAAAATATTATGTCACAGAACATAACAAAACATATTGACAACTTTCCTTTAATAAGAACCACTTTTATACAAATCTTGGCATCTAAATGATTTTCTGAAGTTTTTTTCCTCCAAATTTAGTAGTTAATTTTTGCGCTAAGAACGGATTATTTAAATAGAGCTGTCAAATGTATAGCTCTCAAACCTCAATTACAACCCGACGCTTCAATAAACAAACTAATTATTTCTTTTGACAGCTCTCAATTTTCCAATATCAAATCCATAGTGGATTTTTTTTTCTTTTGCGGTAGATCTAAGAGTGCTTTTAAAAGAGTTCTTCTTTCTCCGGTGAATCGAATTAAGTTCGTTTTAGTGCTC
Source organism: Magallana gigas (assembly GCF_963853765.1). Classification (NCBI taxonomy): domain Eukaryota; kingdom Metazoa; phylum Mollusca; class Bivalvia; order Ostreida; family Ostreidae; genus Magallana; species Magallana gigas. The sequence continues at coordinate 20,419,992 of NC_088862.1, forward strand.
TCTATACAAATAAAATATATACAGATTTCTTTAGTCAACTTTGAGTGCTTAAACTTTTGATTAATATTTGATTTGTTAATGATGAGTTTTTGGCTGAAGTTTGTCGAACATTTATTGTGCACACAGAGAGAGAGAGAGAGAGAGAGAGAGAGAGAGAGAGAGAGATTTTAAATTCTTCTAGAAAAATATGTATTCTAGGAAAAAGTAGAACTCATAACTGAACTAAAAAATGATTAACCTAAAGACCATAAAGATCAACTATCTACAGTCTTTACATATAGAAAAACGTGTCCCAATACATTAGAAAACATGCAATGTATAGAGTGGTGTTACTTTGTTAATGTCTTATAACTGAATCGTTTTGGTTGGTGAGGGGTGACATTCAGAGTTATCTGTGACCTGTTCCCTTTTTGTTGATCCGAGAATCTGTCCATCCCACTTCTTAAAACACTGACGAGATCCCTCTATAAATGAGTATAATCAACGATTTTAACATCATTTGCTTCATGTTATTTTTAATACATTGGTTTCTGGCTCTTATTTTTTTCATTTGTGATAAGTTTTAAAGAGTTATCTTTCTTGTATAAGGAATTACAGAACTTTGGGTTTTCGGGAAGGGGAACTGGGGGATTTTAATATGGGCCCCTGAGTGCAAATAGAAATGTACTATTAATTTTGTAAAACATATCAAGAAGCTGATAAAGGCTATTGCATTGTCATGGAATTTAATCAAGCAGATTTGGCCTTAAATATATGTCTCATTTTCATGATGTTAGATCGTTAAAAAAAATTCCTGCTAATTTATTATGTTTCCAGTTTTCTTGATTTATTCTGTTGGTAAATTCAACTTTCTAACGGTACCACTTCAGTAAGTTTTACAGATATATATATAGAGAGAGAGTTTGTTGAACAATTATTGTGCACACAGAGAGAGAGAGAGAGAGAGAGAGAGAGAGAGAGAGAGAGAGAGAGAGAGAGAGAGAGAGAGAGAGAGATTGCTTGTCGATATGCATATTCTGCAGACATGTAGGTACATACTGTAACAGATCTTATGTCGGCGAGCGATGATTTCAGAGCAGTAACATAAACACGACCTAGGACGTCGGTGTCCTCACAGGACTTGATTTATGGCCTCTGACACATTTACCTGACCTAACTTGCACTCTCTCTCCATTTTTCATTTCCTGGACAGGTGCTACAAATGAATTGGAACTGTTCAACGTCTCACAACATCAGTAATTTGCTAACTGACATGGTTTTTTCCACGATAAATGAACTTTCCTAACGAATAGTGCAAGTATTTGACATTTGAACAATTTTTTTTTGACACAGTTTATTCCTTTGCCCTCTCAGTCTTTATTAGTTAAACATGCAGTTAAAAATTAAACATACGATAAAGCATACTTTTCTCAAACAGAATGATATGTTGAATGCTTACATTGAACATCTAGGAGTCTCAATCCTTACGAATCATCACTAGTTCAAAGTAAAAATTCAATCGGCTTTTGTCTCTCTTCTTTTGATGGTTTGTTGTATTATAACTTTCTTTCACTTTTAACCGTGGAAAACATGGAAGTTTTATTTTGGGTTTTTGTCGCTTTTTATTTTGTCTTTAATAAATTAGATCTAATACGATATCACCCATGTTCATGTATTTTCAAAAAATTCATGTACATAAAAAATGTAAGACAAATTTCAATTTTAAACTATCTTGCAGATAATTCTGTCCTATTGGAACATCATTGCTACATCATGTACATGTAATTGATATTTGCAGATATTTTTGGAAAGGGAATGCCAAAAAATCCCTTAAATAGTATATTTTTTTGTTTGAAAAGGAATTTTTTAATTTAGTTTTATTTTCTTGTGTGTTATTTATATCTTTTTATCCATTGAAAATATTTTTTCGAATTTAAAAATGACTTTTGCATACAAATAAAGGAATTAAAATCAATACAACCTAATTACATGTTTATTTAATTCTTATATTTTTACATAGACACAATTTAACCCAAAAAGTCGTTTTTGATAGGTAAGATATTTTAGACTAAAAATGCAGTTTCATAGTTTATGTCTCTCAGTACATACAGAGAGAGAGAGAGAGAGAGAGAGAGAGAGAGAGAGAGAGAGAGAGAGAGAGAGAGAGAGATTATTTGTAGAACTATTTCATCAGAATGACTCGGCGCTTCGCTATTTAGACTCTGTGACTGTAGTCTTTTCCTGTTCTTTCTTTCTCGGACTGACTTACGCCTGTTTTCTGTGTTGGGGTCACGTGTTTTATCCCTCCGCGATGTCCCTAGATTATCCCTCTCTCCTGACGTCTCTGTCAAAATTCTGTTTCGAGCCATGCTACTTGATGTTAATGAATCTTTTAAATTAATCAGAATTCCTACCTCTTTTTATGATGGAATCTGAATCAAGTAATGAAAAAAAAATAAGAATCTAACATTTCTAATGAAATCCAATTATTTAATCTACTGAGTATTATTATTGCATTTTTATTCTTTAAAAAATTCATATTTTCAGCAAAATAAATCATCGGAAAATTCCAAAAATAACTAAATTTCAAAGGAAATCACTTTAAAATTGTAGGGGATAGTTTTTGTATAATTTTCTTATTCTCCTGTCATGTTGTAAATTTTGAATTTGCTGGGTGTAAATACAAAATTTACAACATGACAACTGTTGTCATGTTGTAAATTTTGTATTTACACCCACCCAGTAAATTCAAAATTTACAACATGACACTACTTCTATACAAAAACAAAGAGTTTTAGTAATAGAGAACTAAAATTCCATTCTATGTCACTAAAACCTCCTCATTCTACAAACTTTTTGTACAGACTAAATTTAATGAGGAACTTGAATTTTTATGACATTTCAGATTTTGAATTCAACATAAGAATTGCCATGGTTGTTGAATCAACTAATTTATATGATTTATTGTTCCAAATTTTAAGTTTGTATTACATTTTAATAAAATAATGTAACATTTTTTTTTTTAATTCTGCTTATACATTGAAAATGAAAATCGAAACAATTTTGAGAAAATAAAACCTTTACCCTCCAATTTAAAAAAAAAGATTATGTTCATTTAAGATGTCCTTTAATCCAGTGGATTCACCTTTGAGTCGTAAAGTACTTTGAATGGATAAAATTAAAATTAAATAACTAAAAATTAATTTTTTTTCTGTGTATAAGCACATTATGTACTTGAATAAAAATTTACATAGAAATATTAATATTGTTTTGATATCGGAAATAAAGCACCCTTGATGTAGTGTTAACAGGCTGCTAGTATTTTGATTTTGTTTCCTCTACATTTATCAAGATGCATTCTGGGAAACAAGGGAGGTTGACAGATGACAAGATGGAACACCTAAATAGTGAAACGTTTAGATGTGTGACATCTGGAACTTTTTCTAAATTTAGATCCAAGTCTCACATCTTATAGCTTATAAAGTGCAATTTTGAATATATCCGTGCCTTTCTAATGCTTTGCTACTTTCTTAATGAAATCTTTCATTGATAACCTATATTTTTTAATCACATTTGAGAGATAAACGTTACAATATGTACAATATAGTACTGTTTTAATGTGTTAGAACTACATTCATAACCAAAAGAACACTGAGAAATTAGGAAGTTCAACATTTAATATATACAATAGAACAGGAAGCCTGCATTATGATGGTTTTAAAAATGAAGAAATGGAGCCCTTGGAAATAATTTTTTTTCTATGTTCAAGAAACTTTTATCTAATCAGTAAAGGATGTTAAAACGGGAAACAACTTGATTCTGGATTCTGCAGTTAACTTTCATAGATTATAGCATTATGGATCTTAGGCTTGAGAAAATCATTTCAAGAAATCTCCTGTATATACCTACGTTGATTTTTGCATCTCTATTTGAGCCCCATTATTGATTTCTGGAGGTAATATTTGAATCAATGTGAATCTACATTTTTTAAAGGCTTCTCAAAGATATTATATTTCATGGTGACTATTTTATTTAAAGCTTAATTTTTTTTCCATTTTCAAGGAAATTAAATCTGGCTCATTATTAAATAATCTTGAAAGCCCTTCACCCATGAGTTATATATGTGATATTGAGCCAGTTGTTCCAAAGAAAACGATAGGTATGTTAGAAGTTTACAAAGAATGACAACACGAATGATAGACGCCAGACAGATTTTGATCAGAAAAGTTCACCTGATCCTTTGACTGAGACGAACCGAAGCATTCGAAAATAAAATTGAGCTATATCCGTTGTAACTTATTTTCAAAATTAATTGATTGTAATAGCTTCCTTTGAAGAACAATAAAATAACATTTTAAAAAAAAAAGTTTACTCCCTTTTTATTCTTCAAATGAAGCATGATCTCTATTTTTTGAATTCTGAGATTCTGCTGTGTTTATTTCACTTAGTATATCGCTTGGTCATATCTATATATTCTTAATGAGAGCTCACAAATTCTTCTTTAACAGTTTCAACGCGCTGTCTTTAATTTACTGTTGAGTTTTACATCGTTTTATCAATACATCTATTTGTCAGTATAAAATTCTTCTAATAGGTTTTTTTTATGTGTACTTTGAGCACTTTATCATTACAAACCCTTTTTTATCAAATTATCAATTCATTTCTTGCGCTAAATTTAAGATTTCGGAAGAAACCAGTGTAATGAAATTTCTAAATTTCATACACACACGTGTACACTATGCACATAATTAATGTTCAACAAAATGTGCAAGAAAAACCGCGAAGAGTTAACGTTAAGACATTAAGCGTTAAATTGGTAGCCAAACATACTACAGATTCTCGCAAACACTCCCCGTAGTATACGAAAACAGATTTATTTGTTATTTTTGGCTTTCAGTAGATAAATATGGAACTGACTACTATTCATTCCCGACAAAGTACTAAAATGGCGACCCATTTGAGGTTTGATTATGCAACACAGGAAGGCGCAAAGGTTCAGAGGTCATCGAAAATATACAGGAAGTGAGGACATGATCGTGTTTAATTTTAATGAGTCATAGTGTACGTGAATGCTTGCGATGATGGCTTCTTAAATTGACAACTTTTAACATTTTCTGCATTGATATCACCATTACAACCATCGCACTCCAACTTGATAAGTTTTGTTTTGCATGTTGTATTCTTTATAGTTAAAATGCACAGGTCATTACAAGATAAAGCAGATTTTAGATACGCAGTGATGCTAGGCATGATTTCTGGTACATGTACATTGTTTACAATGTCTAATATATTTGCAAAAAAGTGTCCGAAATTTGAGAAAGTAAACGGTGTATCAGTCACGTGGTTTTCACGGGCTTATGTACATGACTTGTATTTGTTGACTAAAATGCATTTATCAAAATGAAAACAAAATGTTTTGCCTCAGTTGTTGAAGATGATGTAAACCATGTTTTGAAGATTTTTTGTTCATGTATTACACGACGTGGAAGGTCTCTATAAAATGTAGAATCATTAACACCGAACAGAAAACTACATGGAGGAATTAGTGAGAGCTGGAAATTAACAACAAAATAAACACGATCCGTAAACCTCACGAAATCCCAGATAGCAACACACTGGACGTGAAAGAGTCGATGTCGATCTGAGCAAGGTGTCAAATGTGAACAACTTTCAACACTCGGTTACACCGCCAACATCACCGCGCTGACATAAACACGCAACTGTACCGGAAGTTGTTTGTAAAGTCTATAAATCAGAGAGAAAACTACCGAACCTTGTCCACAATAGTCAGATCGGAGCCACAAACGCCCCTCCTCCTAGTGGATCACAGGGCTACAGCCATTTTCTAAGACAAATAATTTTTCCCTCTGCAATAATGTTATCCCTGCTCACAAATGTCAACGGCAAAATGTTTCTGACCTGTAGAATACATTGGCTGCTGATTTTGTTTCAGTTAGTTCCGGTCAAGGGAAGCACCCTGATCCGAGAGGAGGACCCCGGGATGGCTGAAATAGAGTCGAACTCACAGTTTAACTACAACCCTAACTCCATGAGGGGTAAGTCCTTAAGTCCTTTTGATGGGCACTGATCGTGTGTAACTTGTAAAACAACCTTAATAGTTTGCAAACGTGTAATTTCGTCCCATTTTCATTAAATCTGTCAAAATTATATTGAATGGCATTTACATTATTACAGATGTTTACCTAATTTTTCAAATTCTACTTTTCGAATTTACAAAGCCCTCGTATGATAAATGAGAAGTTTTTGGTATCATTTGGTGACAGCAAATTTCCGATAAGTCAGTTAAAATGCAATGAAAAAAAATCCTAAAACCTACGGGTATTGTGTTTCTCTATTTTATTGCATATAAAACGATTTTTTAAAACAATATTTCCATAAAATTTAGATTATCATTAACTTTCAAGTAATTTCTATTTCAAGATTTCATAAATTTATGAAATGCAGAAAATGGAATCTAAACATTCATTCAAAAGCAAATAATTTCTACTCGAGACAAACCTTTCGAACTACGAATTTTATTTATTGCATCCAGTAGGGCGAAAGGCTATCGAAAATTATATAAGCTGTAAAAAAACGATTGGGTGCATTTGAAATTTCAGAGTTTCTTTGTTTAAACAACTACTAAGACATAAGTCTAAATACGTGTACATGCAATCAAATACAAAGTCACTAAATTTGATTGCACGTTATATCTAAATATACAAATACAACTCTATTAATCGGCCAGGAACGCCTTCGCTGACACAGTAATGACTGTGTTAAAAGGAGCTGAAACATCAAGTAACGTCCCACTTTCCAAGGCAGGGCGTCAGTGTATTGTGTTTCTTGCTAAATCATCGATTTCGAGCAAGTTTTCTTTAGACCTATCGTTTAAAGCGCCTTTAATTAGCACTCGATAAAATTTTACTTGATACATAACATTTCCTCAACGGTACTTAAAGACAATCATTTTAAATCATTACTTTGCAAATCCGACAGTTTTTATGATCATAATTCTACTATAAAATGAAATGCTATTCTTATTTATTTCTTTGCTAAACGAGGAACTGAATTTTTTTGTGAGGAATTCACTGTTCGTCGTTTTGAATGATAAAAATTTAAATGAAGATCAGTTGGCATAAAGATTTTATATTCCTCAAAAAAGAAGATTTTAACCTTATTTTTTACGAAATGTTCAAGTTTTATAGGTCGTATCTATTAACCAAGAACAATCCGAACTGCTTCTTTCGCTGCGCCTTTTGCTGGGTGGTTTATTTTTGCTGAAAGAAAACGTTTGCCTCAGAGTAAATTGCATTTATTTGCATGTCTTTGATACGGAATGTCTTACTTACTACACATAGTGTACTTATAGGTTTATTCAAATAGGTTATGTTTGATGATCGTTTGAACTAATTTTGTTTTATGTAGGACAAAAGAATAGTTGAAATTGTATGTAGACAATTCTTCACAAGGTTTTACACCTACAAAGTATTTCACCAATCAAATGCTTATTTTTAAAACAAAAACGATTACTACAGAATTGTGTATTCCACAAGAAATGATGCTAGAATCAGCGTTAAGTGAAGTTTTTTTCACTACAGGTCCTATTATGTGGAACTATTTGTGGAAGGAATGCCGAGCCCGAGGACAATCTCCGATAAACATTAACACACAGAGTGTTCTCCGTAAAATGGGCTACACCATCCATTATAACCTGGAGAACATCAGGACCAGCGGCACGTTTGTCAATAATGGTACATTTCTATTTCTATTTATAATACTTTATGAACAGAATCATAATTAATCTTTAGGATGCTCTTTGCAATGTATTTTGGTCTAGATGAAATGATGTCGAAATTAAAGAAGTACATGATGAGTAACAAGATATCATTTTCAATAAAAGGTTCACGCTTTTTCTCTTCAAGAAATGTAAGCAAAAATCCTACAATTAATGCTAAACAGACATATCTTGCTTTCGCAAAAGTTTAAAATACATTCTGATTAAGTAAGTAGTCACAAAATATATTTTCAAGAATATTTGAATTACAAATTATTGCATACACATAAACCCTTCAGTGTTAAATTAAAGATCCTTAAACTTTAAGGTGGCTGGATGGTCCACAAGTCGATCCACTCATCATGTAAAATTTAAATTCAGAAAACCTTTACACTGTTTAAAAGTAAATGTAGAAATACAGGTACATGTATAAAAAAAAACAACTAAAAACACGACCACCCCTCTCCCTCCCCTTTTAAGTAAATTGTTTGATAATTTTTTTTCATGAAAAATATCTAAAGTAAAGCCTGTTAATATTTCGACACTAAACTGATTCCCTTGAGAAGAGAAAGTTGTGTAACATTGCGCAAGTCATAAACTATCCTCTACGACTCAGTTCCATTTTATGCGTTGCATATCAAATGGATGCAATTCCAATGTATTAAAAAACTATAAAGTATTTTACATATAGAATATCACACTGTTGTTTTGATCTCGGCCCTGGTATCAGCCCGAGCGGTTGGTATCAGCCCAAGCCCGAAGGGCGCGGGCCGATACCATCCGAGTGGACTTAAGAGATTTATTTTAAGATGAATGATAGGGATAGAATAATTAGCATTAACAAATCATTGAGAGGCTCGACAATAACCATGATGAAGACATTATATTCAGTCACGACTTTTCACTGTGTTTTTGCTTTTACATGAAGTCAATTAATTACACTGATTATACTGAATTATTGTCAGGGCGTATTACACAATATACCAGAAAAAGATCTCAAGAAAATAGTTTCGGAGTGACGTTATATGTTTATTCGTCATATTTATTCCTTTATTTATTAGATTTGCAACTAAAATAGCCTAATCCTTATTCATAGAGGACAACGTTAATGTATTTTTGTTTATTTCTCTCTAAAATTAAATCCCCATGGGATGCATGACTCATTTGTTGCATGCTGCAATGGTTGCCTCTTTCAGGCCATTCCTGTGCGTTCTACCCCGACAAGAAATTGCGCGTGCTGTACGGAGTGCCCCACCACGAGAAAGACATCTACGTCTTTGATCAGATCCACTTTCACTTTGGCAATGACCTTGAGCACGGCTCCGAACACTCCATGGACGGCAAATTCTTCCCCATTGAGGTGAGTACAAATCAATTAAACCCTTGATGTGGGACAGAATGTGGTATTGGGATCGTTAGCTATGAGATTTTTACAATTTGGAAAAAATAAGCATATAAAATGTAATTGTTGTGCATTGCATGATGATTAGTAATTATATAGTTAAGTGAGTACAAAGCAATTTTAGAGATCCCTTTTTTCTTAACAAACATGTAATCATTATGGATAACGTTTGTGGAAATGTCCTTGACTATCAATACATTTATTTTTTGTAAAATGAAAATATTCAGATACATATCGAAATCCATAAAAACAGCAACAGGAAAGCACTACAAATGATACAAAAACTAAAGTCTCCAATTTCAATTGGCCTCGGATAAGGTTACGGTGTGTTATTGTTTCGCAATTTGGTAATGCCCAATATAATTTCAATCTGCTCTACCTATTTTAATGTTAAATTTGAACAATCTAGCACCGTTTCTTCCTATCTTCAGGTCCAACATGATTTCGTAATATCTGTTTTCTTCTTTCTTTGTGAACAGTTGCATATGGTGCATTACAACGCAAAATATGGAGACGCAAAAAACGCATCGAAATACATGGACGGGACGGTGGCCTTGTCCATTTTGTTTGAGGTATATCTCAATTAATGGCCTTGTAGTTAATTTGTAGTCTGATTCATAAGGTCGACCTTCAACTTGTTTGATGATCTCATGATTTGGTTACGTAAAATGTTCACCTTTTAATGTCACTTTGTACAACTTCCTACACGTTTAAACTGTCATTTTCATTTTAAATCATATCAAATGGAGAGAGAAGATCGTCTTGATTTTGTATTTTTTTCCTTCCTAATTTTAGGTAGGACACAATGGACCAGGGGAGGTAGACACATTTATACAAAACTACGTCCCTAAAGTTCGAAATCCAAGTCGTAAGTTCATTGCAACAGCAAAACAATTTCCCCCTCTTTATATTCTTTTCAAAATGAATTTAATTAAATCGCATTTCCGATATCTCATACGTACAAGGGTTGATCCAAAAGTAATGTCACACTATGCACCGCGTTTAATACTGGTGTTGTATTGTATAAAATGATAGATCAAGATTTTTCTTATCAAAATTCTAATTTGAAGTAAAATTTTGAATAAATTTCGTTGAACACTTAACAAGATATTGATGTTTATAGCCTGATACATGTATATACATTTACATGACATCGCCGCGGAATGAATTTACGTCTTTTTTAGGGTTTGTATTTGTGTAAAAATAACATAATTTCAAAATTTGAAAAGACCCAAACTACACAATATTTTGAAACAGATATACCATACACACTTTCTAACTGTTTTTAAAAAAAATAGGGAACGTTACCGTCCATTTCGGATTTCTACACAATGCTTTTTGACTCCAGACCAGGGAATAAAAAGGTTGGACATGCGAATAGTGATACGAAGCATTTTTTGCTTTGATGAATAGAAATCACTAGAAGATATACTGGAATTGATATATCAACCTAAAATTAAGAGCGAGTGAACAGGGTTCCCTTAACGTGGTTCCAATATCTGATAAAAGCATATGTCATGTTAATAAATAAATTAAATAGAGAGAAGTTATACGCTCTGAAGGAAAGTTAAACTAGGTTATTACGTCATGAGCTATATCATAAAGCTACTTTCATGACTTCTTGAAGAGACCTCGAGAAACTAATCGCTCATTAAAAAATATCCAATATACTACCCCATCGATTGCAAAATGAGATATTAGTGACTTTAAAAAAAAATGTAAAATAGAGCATCGTGGCCAATTTTTATAGAGTACAAAATTACGAAATTCCACCACAACGCCAAAGATCTAAATATGACGTCACTTGCGTGCGGCGACTATCCTTGCTTCACGTTCTACAAAATATATTATCTTCAGAAATATTTATCAAAATGCATTTACATTTTCAGATCTGAATTGAAATAGATAGATATCTCAAAGCACAAGTTTTTGTCTCTTTCCGTGGATTTTACACGATTTTATCGCATCTGTGACATTACTTTTGGATCAACCCTCGTAATTGGTTGAACTTTAAAAAAAAAGGCTTATGTTAGAAGACCAAACGTTTTAGTGACACGGTTTTGGATTTTTATAATTTTGACAGACGAAGGGGTGCAGGCTTTGATCGACCTGTCCGGGGTTCTGCCCTACAACAGGGAGTTCTACACGTACTACGGGACTAAGACCACCCCTCCGTGTGAATTCAACACCAGGTGGATCATCCTGAAGCAACACAGAACCATCACTAGAAAGGTACGCATGCGCATCAAAGAATCTCATGGAAACAGGGAGTCAAGCTAGTCAATTAACCTTGTTATACTTGCTCGTGGTATATAATTTAATAAAGCGATTGATAAATTCATTATATATAACATAAATATTGTTTGATTAAAAAAAAACGAAAACTGAAACTTTGAGACTGTACCTAACACATTTGAAAGGGCACTATTTATCATAACGTATCACAAGTTTATTATTTTCAATGATTATAAAGCTCGACGAAAATGGTACCACAGGAATAAATTTGCGAACTGCTTGTACAACAACCAAAGAACTTTCTCTTTACTTCATACTTTTACTAATTTTGCGAACGCCATTTTCTTTTGCAGTCTCATCGACTCCTCTTTTTACTGTTGAACAAACACGGGGAGAGGATCTCCAGATACGGAAACTTCAGACCAGTACAGGACAACAGCTGTCGACTGATCGAGGCCAACTTCTAGAATAAAAGACAAACATTGTAAATTCACCGCCCTTAAAAGAGAAGGAATAAGGACGGATTTAGAAAATAAAATCAGATGATTTTGTGACAGGTTTTACTTATAAAGTGCCAAACATAGATGAATCTATAGCACCTAATATCAGGGACCCTCATTTATTTCAACACTCTGTATTAGATACTCTATGATATACATTAAACAATGGTGCAACTGTTCAAGATTTGTTATGATTGCTCATGTTTTTCTTTTCTCAATTTTTTTTTATATATAGATGCAACTAATTACCTGGAACCGTTGAACTCTCTCAGTATTCGTAGATTTAAGAATGCCAAATCCTTTCTTTATTTTATATTTGTTTTTTACAAATAAAATATTTTCATTGTTATTTTCATTTTTCTGTACTTCTGATGCATGCATTGAAAGATTCGTTTCTAATACATTCGAGTTGTCTTTCCTCTTACTAACTCCGATATTTAAAAAATCGAGGAAATACGAGGTATAAGAAAATATAAAACATTGTATACTAATATCATCGGAACAACCTATTTTCTATTGTACACAAAAATAAATATTTTCATATATTCACAATTTATATCTTTTTCAATTGAATTCTTTTGTAAGTAATCAAATAATATGAACCAAAATGGTTAATCTATACCATTGTTTCTGTTGTACTCAGGAAAACTATCTTTTATATAATCATTTTCAATAATTTATTGTTCGTGTACGCTGAAATTCAAATTGTTATTAGCTTAAAAATACTTGACTTCTAGAGAATTTTGTAAAAGTCTTCTCAAAGGTATGTTGAAAGGATCCTTGTTTACCGATCGCGATGTTGCACGAATGCACGTGGCTTCCTCTCCCTAAAATGCCAAGCACATTATTCCAAACTTCAATCTGATGTCTAAAGAATTAAAAATCAGCAGATGCGATTTGTATAATATTATTATCATCAAAAAAGAACCTCAGTCTACATAAAAGCAAATATCAAAACCGAGAATGATTTTAAACAAACTCGATGAACATTAATCACTATCTTGTATAATTATAATTATATAGGCACACTAGTACATTTTCGTTCAACCAATTTTACCATTGATACAAAATGTAAAATTGTTGTCTAACATGTCGATGTAAAATAAGAAACTTTAAAGGTATATATTGCGTTTGAAATGAAAAGAAAATGGGTGAATAAGGCGTGTAAACTGCCTATATGAGGATAGATAAGATACCATAAAATTGAAACATGAACAAATTTCATAATTTCTTTATAAATTATTGAAAACAATGTATATTTACCATAACATCGATTTATAACCTTTAATTATGTTAAATATTTGGAACAGGTTGATTTAAACTGACGTATGTGTGTCAAAACCTCCAAATAGTGTCATTTTTAGAACTTCAATGCCTTTTCTTTTATAGAGTGGGCTAGCTAGACTCCATATTTTTTTCATAGTCTTTATAAGGTTTATAGGAAATCAAACCGATTTCAATCAACAAAAACCTGAAGAGATGACCCACTATAGTTTAAAAATGTCATTTTGTATCCCAACAATTGAACGTTTTAGAGAAATACTACAAGTCCGTAAATTCGTGGTTGAAGTTGCATTTAGCATTCAACAATGAAACTTGTTGTGACTGAAATTGCTACGTGGGGTTAGAGCACCAGACATTTGGTAACATTATAGAGCTAGGGTTTTTAGGTTGTGGGTTCGATACCACCAAAACTTTAGAATTTATTCCTTTTTCTTATCTTTTTTATTAAAATATTCAAAACTGAATATTGCTTATTTGTTAGAAATTGTGCTTTTGTAAACTTGTAATATAACATCATCTAGTATATTTAGTTAGAAAAAAAATAATTTCAAATTGTTTTTACGACAAAACCAAAATGGGCATTTGCGCTATCTTGTTCCCCCATATTCTTTAAAAGAAAGAAATGTTTGCGTTTTTCAATTAAGCTATGTACAAAAGTTATAAACTTTCTGCAAATTATACAATTAAAATCAAACGTAGACTTTCAATTAATACAATATCTGCTGTTTAATGGTTGTAACTACAATCGGACATTTATCAATTAAGGTTTTTTTCCAGCTCAAAAGAAAAATTATGCAGTCAATAGAAAGAGTATGCCCAAAAGGAAAGCTGTATTAGACGCTGCAAGGTGAAATGATCGCTAGATGTATGGAAATGTGATACAGTCGAGGCTGTCCAAGGAAACCGTAAATTGCCATCACTTCTAAATGAGGAGCGATTAATACGTTAATCGAATTCTATTATTTTCTTTAACACGACGGGTGTAATAATCAGAGCGACAGGTTCACTATTGTTTGTTCTTTGTGTTAGAAAAGCGCTATCAGACTATTATGCATATACACAGATGCTTATCATCCAAAAATTGTGATTCGAATTCCTTAATTATTTTGTTAGCTTTAACATCATCATCAATGTTGTGATAAGTTCCCATATAAATAATTTTTTAAAAAACCCGAAGATCTAAACGGACGTCGGTTGGGGTACATGCAGAAATTCTTGCATGTTAATGGCAAGTCACATGAATTACACAATTAATGGTTAAAGAAAAAATAATCATGTCATTATAGTAAATGGATTATTTAATATGTAAGGAACGAAGCTTTAAGTTTGCTTTAACTGCCTTTCCAATATTTTTTTTATCACATTTATCTGTTTTGGAAATAGAAGGACATAAACTTCAAGTTTTTCACTCAAAGCAAGAAAAAACCCTTGGGTGATTGACATCTATAATTATTATAAGGGGCCCGCTCTGCGGGGGCTCTATAGTGATCAGTCTGTCCGTCCGTCCATCCGTCATTTCGTCAATCTTCTTCCGAGATTTTTAGTCCGAAGCATATCTCCTCTCCCCTTGGCACAATCTGGCTCATACTTCACCCACAGAAGAACCATGTTTCTAGGTCTATGCTTAAGGTCATAGCAGAATTATATGAAAATTTTTGTCCGAAGCCTAGTATACTATCTTCTCTCCCCTAGGTCCAATCTGGCTCACAGAGTGCCAATGTTCAAAGCTTGATGTTTGTAGGTCAAGTGCCAAGGTCTTTGTTTTTGGATTTGTGAGTGTGTGTGTGTGTGTGGGGGGGGGGGGGGGGGTGTTCGTTTTCATAAAATGAACTATGGTATGATAACTGTAAGAAAGTGTAATTCATTGAAACAAAATTCAGGGCCAAAATTTAATGAATACAATATATGCTACTCATTGTATTTATTTTCCGATTTCCAAAATAAAAACCTGCTAGCATCAAGAATGTTTATACTTCTTTCAGTTCATACGAAATGTGGTAAAACTGATCGTCTATCAATTCATATATAGCTAACATATTTAAAGTTAAGCGTAATAGAAATTGTTGTTACCATAACTAGAGCAAACGTTCTTAATCATACTGTTCAGAAAATGTCAGGTTTATGAAAACAGGAAAGATTTTATGTACCTACATGTACATTTGTATTAAAATTTAGGACATTTAGATTAAAAGTTGTTATTTCAGTAATACCATATTTAATGAAAGTCTTATGATTTTCATCAGGTGACATTTTCTTTAACGAACAAGAATCAGAATTATCATGTTAGCTTGGGTTTCCCGATCAAAATAAGTTGAAGGTGGAATATGATTTATTGGTAACTAAGGACAATGCTCCCAGTACTGGGGCAGTTCCACCGGAAATGAAAAGGTCAGAGCCACCATTAAACCTACTACAGAACTGGAACTATATAATTTCGCTATAAACCGTATTGCAAGGTTTTTCAACTTTATATCATTTCTAAGATATCATCATTCCTAAAATTAAATAACTGCCTGAGTACACAGACTATACTGAAATTTCGTAAGTAATACTGAAAAATATTTGACATTCAAGTGCCATTCTGTTTGCTTTGCTTTTTAAAAGAGCCCACTTAAAACAAATGAATAAATGATACAAGACCATTTAATTCCTGATATTAACAAAATTAACTTGGCACCTGTGTTTAAGATTATTTTTATTGTCAATACGATTAATTAATTCCAATAACTTTGTTTCACCAGATAAAATAAAAAGTGCTCTTACAGTTTTGAAATTTTGAAAATACACCATTGACAATAGATTTTCTCCACCGAATCTATTCAAAGAAAGTTCCTATTCGATATTTTTGGAAGATGTTAACCTTTTAAACTTTCAAGTAAAATTGACTTCTTAACCAGTTTGTCTCTCTTTAACTTTGTTACATTAAGAGAGTTTGATGGTTGTGAGCCTTTTACATGTGGACTATATTAATCTCCTTTAGAAGGAGAGCTTTGTATAAACTGAAGATATATATGAAAATATAAACAGCTAAAATATTTGGAATATTTCTTTACTTAATATTAGTTTATGGTGTGATAAATTAGATAATAATAAAATGGGTAGAACTGAAAGGTTCATATCTAAGTTATCCTAAGAAGGTTTATAAAATTTCCAGGAAATTCTTAAGTTTTCCTCATATTCATATTTGAACTTATAACTTTGTCCCAGGCAAATCCTGTTTTGTCTGCCCAAATGCTCTGACCCTCTCCCCCCCCCCCTCCACCCCTCTCATCTTCTCGAATCTTGATTCCATTTTTTTTTTCAGGGTGTTATTGTTAACACCCCTTTTGATTACATGTATTTGTTGTATGTAATGCGCACATAACCATTGTCAAACGATGTGTAAGAGTGGGTTTGTGTTCTTGCCCTTTTCGTTTTATTGATCAATAGATGTGCTTTTCTGCATCTACGCTGTATGTAATTTCTTCTAAAAGTATGACCAGATAGCATATGGATTAGGTTATATAATAAATGAGAGCTGAAATTGATTTCGTGCTTCATTTCACAAAAATATGTACAGATTTTTCAAACGAAGAATTTTGAATAAGAAATGACACTTATCTCAAACAATCATCTCTCAGTGTTAAGTTGAAGAAATATCCAAATCTCAATTTTGAAAAAAAAGTAAATAAACACTATTTTTGAAAAGTAATTAAGAGCAATATAAAAGTCCTCCATTCATAAAAAATGGACTGTTTTATAGCATGTTTTGTTTTACCTATTCATATCTTTGAAGTGACGTCACGTGGTAAAAGTAATCATTGGTAATTACACTTAGGAACACCAAATCTATCACCAAACAAATGATGTAATATCTAACAAATATGCGTTACAATCTCGTATTATCTCGTCTGATAATTCAAATTACTTAAATTTAATGACGTCAACAAAGTTTTAATACAAAACTTCCAATGAAACTCGAACAACAATATTTTATTTTTCATCAAGATGACTAGACGTATAGATGACAGATTTTATTGTATGAGGAATAAACATCTAACTGTTGATTAGCTTGTTTAAAAACGTGCTGCAATTAAGTCATGATTACAGATACTCGTGTTGAGATTGGTGCAGACAGAGAATCTGCACCAAAGTACCCAAGGAATTAAATTCTGATAAAAACAAAACAACCATTGAACAGCTTGTTCGAATAATATTATCTTTGAAATGACATCATGGAAATTGTGTTATCTTGCGGGGCGCAAAATTATTGACAATTAAACACGCAGGTGTATCAGTAATCCTTTTATTTTAAAATATACTTAATGAAGCAATCAGGTGAAAAAAATATCATACCGAGTTTTTACAAACAAACAACAAAATTTTAAAAAACCGATTTATAAAGGAAGCTGGGTACCCCTCATCTTTACTTGAAGATTATAAAAATGATTTTTTTTTTATACATGTATAATCCTGCCATTTTATCTAGTAAAGTAAAATTCAATATGTTTTAACTTTAAAGTTTGAACTTTTTCGCTTTATCTTTATACTAAGCTCTTCTTCGTAAGGAAATTCATATAGTCCAAAACTTACCACGGCCATCTAGCCCCCTTAAGGCTGTAACTGTCACTTTACTGTTCATACCCTTTATGGAAAGCTCGGTAAAATAAGGCATTACGTTAATCTGTATGTTCTGTTGGGGTTTTAGACTTCATTGATAAAAAAAAATATATTCCTGTAAATATGCCAACTTTTGACAAAAGCCCTAAAGGATATTAAGAAAAGCAAAAACTTGCATTTTTAAGGCTTTTTCCCAAAACTGGCATTCAGTCAATGAAATCTCTACAGAAATGTGGCAGTGTAATCATCAATCTTGATATACATCCATTCATAGAAATTCTTAATCTTTAAGGCCAAGCTATTACAAAGTTATGTGGGTGCAATTTTATTCGTTTCTAAGTATTAATCGATTAAAGGATCTAAATAGTACTGTTACCGTCTTGATATCCACTCCATGCAAGACAAACTTAGTAATCACTTTCTACGTATTATTTTTCGCCGTATATGGGAATCGTCAAAATTAACTCTGATGCCGGTTTGCCTGTAGCGTATATTATTATAATATGATACATTAAGGTACTAATTATTGTTTGAGATATTGTTATTATCGCTGACCAAGTTTCTAGCGCCTTGAGGAGTGTGAAGACGATTGAAAACATGACTTCTAGTAGAAAGAACCCGTCAAGGATTCTTTTATGAAAAAGAAACGTGCTTAAAACAACTTTTTAAAACGATGCTATGGGGTTTAAAAACAATTGAAACCTTGTCATACACAGAAATTCAATACTATATCATGTTAGTTATTAATATATGTCTGAAATATTACGTCAATTCAAACTCTTTTCTTGAAAGAACTGTCCTCAACTATCAATAGAATAAAGGTTGGCAATTTTTGATGGCTTCGAACTAGATAATAGTTTAAATACAGTATCACAGCCATGGACTAGATGCAAAAATGGCTACAGGGGGCAGCACTTGAATGTCAGTATTTTGATACACCGGTAATTATGGAAGATTACACCATTGCTAGCCCGACAAAGACTTCAAAGGAAGGTATTCACTGACTTGGTAGAGATAGGATGTGGCGGGTGACCATTTTGTTCGTCTGTTGTTATTTTGTGGACGGGAGGAGATACTGCGTTTTGTCCGGGTCTCTCCCACGCTTGGTTCGGAGTGTTCCGGAATGTGCCGTCCTCTGCGAGTTTCTTTCTCCATGTCGTGATTTTACCTTTTGTAAAAACAAAGACTTTATGTACTGCGTAACGTATACGAAGTTTCAACACAACGCATGCGCAAACCAATCTTCAATGATGCAATCCGTGAATTTTTCAAAGGTAAAGTAATGGGTTACAGTAAAACATCATGTACAAATTGAAAGCAATTAAGTGTTTGAAAATGTATAGAAGGGGAAAATATTAAATTGTTGAGAGTTATGATCGAAATTGGAAGTGCATTTCTTTCATACTTTGTTATTTAAAAAAAATGTCATGCAGATTTCATAACTAAAATTGTATGACGGCATCCAGTGTTGATAAGAGCTATTATTGATGATTTATGAAACGATAGACCGATGAACTTAATTAGCATTCAGCTTACGTTAAACAAAACATGGACTAGTTGTTTTCTGAGCTGCCGAGTGTTGTTTGCCCTATGGTTACTCTGTTTTAAATGCTGATATGTTCCTGAACATCTTTTCATTTTAATTTCAATATAAAAAAAGTAACTTGATAAGATAATGACACATCTTGGAGTAACATGCAAATGTGATGCTGCATACTGATATATTATATTATGAATTAGCTATAGGCAAAATCGCTTTTCTTCTTTATTTTGAATAATGCTTTTTACTGTTTCTTAAATTGGGTTTAAATATGTGACTAATTTTGATTATAAATCATTATTAATAGATTAATTCAAATGTAGGTGTCATACCAAAAAATGTTATTTAATAGACTAGTGTAAGTAGACTAACATCATTCATGAACTTAGGAATAATGATAAATCAGAACAGTAAACGTTTTCAATATTAAAAGGCGATAACACGAGAAAAAGATAGACAACACAGAACAAGAGCCACTCTATAAGATAATAAATTAATCAAAAAGCGAAGATACAGAAGATACATCAGACCATGACTTTTATTCATAACACCGTTGTTGTTTCATCCTCTATCTAACATGTCTGTCTTAATGTTCAGATGCTGTCAACCAACGTATCGATACAACCACCGACTTTCACTTCAAAGCCCTCCGAGACAATGCCGTTGACGTCATATTCAACCCAGGAGACCACACTGACACCTGTATTAAATGACGTCACGGGTTCTCCGTCTTGTGAACATCATCCGGAACTTTGTCAGAAATAATTGGAATGAAGAGACGTCACTAACATTCAAACATATCAAATAACAATTTGAAAGTATAAATGCCTTATAAACTGTTTACCTGTTTGTAGTTCATATGATTTACTGAAGAAATAAAGCAATGCCATATATTTATCTCTTAGAGCGTGTTTAAATAATAGGGATCCCTGGGTCGATTAAAACAGATCATTTATTGTCCTAACCAAAAAAAGGGAGAAAAATATGCATGCCATTTTCGTAACTTAGAATTTCTTATTACAATACGCATTTCAGAACAAAAATGTTATCTCACAACAAATGATGTTTAGCAATGTATTCATCACTATCTAATAATTAAAAAAAACATGCTCATTTGTAATGTCTGTCGAGAAAGTAATAATCATTGTCATTTTTTCTTCTACGACTTCAGTGACTGCAACGGAAGTAAAAAATATTGTGGTGACGTAAAGTACCAATATTCTATGCAGAGTTGTCGTTCATTACTCCCTCGGACACCTATGCAAAGTGCCCACGTCAAAATTTTTGGCGGGAATTTAAAAAAAATGTATTCAAAAGATTCATTCAAATTTTATAAAAAAAACCCATTATACTCATTCAAAGTATAAATATCTACATTTGATGACAAACATTAGAGCAGATATGAATCAAGGTGTAGGTTTTCCGTATTCACGGTAGAGCTACGGTTTCTACATATTATCATCATAGGGGTTTATATTATTATTGATAATAAATAAATTACTTGTAGTTATCATACTTAAGGTATACGTTTACTCAGATTGAAAAAAAAATTCCACTGATGATAATGAAAAACCATCTATTGTTTGTTAAAGACCCATCATGGTATTGCTCTTTTTCACTTTCAAAAAAGTAGCTTAATGACCTACTTTTTGAGATAATGGCCGTTGAGTATTTTTTGAAAATTTAAGAAAAGTCCCTTAAAAATTTAGACTATGATTGAAATTTTCTTAATTGTGAAATCAATACAAATTGCTTAACTTTTTAAAAATGAAATACAGTAAATGTATGGCAGTGACACTAAACAGACACAAAGCATTAAGTTTTCATTCACAATTATTATGAATATTCCAGTCCGAATTTCCTCTACCAGTTTTCCAATTCCTACCCTTTTTTGATTCAATTTTACAAAAAACTGAATGATGATAATACTAAAACATTTATAGCATTAAACTAAGTATTTTGACCTTACTCTGCAGGCATAAAACTTAAATGAGGTCAATGATCAAAATTTTGAGATATGGTGTCTTTTATCGTTTTTAAGCACTTTTCAATATTTTTGTTGTGCGTGCCATTCGAATATCTAAACGAAAAAGTGAGATAAAACCTACAAACAATATGCAAAATTGTGTTGACTATCAAATAAAATCTTAACTTTAAATATTACAGAACTACCAAAAATATTTCAGTGAAAAACAAAATCTGAAAATTTTAGTCCGAATTTCCTCTGTTTTGCTAAAAGTCCCCAAATTTGTTTGAGCCTAATTCCATAATAAAGTAAAAATATCGAATGGTTTGTCAATAATAATTCATTTCATAAGTACTTTTAATGTTTAGAACAAATTTTACGCATGGCATTGAACTTTATAACAATCCGAATTTGAGAACTCAAACCCTGAGTAAACAACGTCCTTAATGATATATTATTATTTTTTACATAGTATTGGTCCTTTTGTTTCTTAAAATGTCCAGAAAAAATAAGCTTTCAATGGCTTAATTTAAACTCCTCTACGACATAGATCAACACCCACCATTGTGACATGAATATTGCATGCACATTCAATTAACAAGGCAACAACGGGACTCAGAGAAAGAATGACGTGTCATTAAGTTCAATAAGTATAGAACATGCAAAATTCAGGGTCACACATAATTCTATATCATTTTTTGAACGGCAAAAATGTTTCAACTTGAAATGTCACAAAATTTCAAAAATAAAATACAAAAAGCAAAGTGTTAACAAGATGTTTATAAGGTAAATACAATCTGCGGAACAAAGTATCCGTTATTTAAGGGTTCTCTAAACACTAAGCGCCATTTCAAGGACATTTGACAGAGCCCAAAGGAGCGTCCAGCGGAAACACATTCATTTGTCTTGATGAAAGACGGCACTCGATGTTCGGATAAATGTGTAACTTTTTTCTAGTAATGGACTCCGGAGTATAATAAAGGAAACGCGCTAAGGGTCGACTCTGATTTACGGGATACGTCACTTCCGGTTTGGCTTTGCTTCCAAGATTTGTAATGGTGTTAGGATGGTACATTCTTCTACAAAATAATGTTGTATTCTTTCGCCAACTGTTTTATTTTTTACAAGGCTAAGGTGCCACTTCTAATTCCCTTGCAGATTTAATTATTCATTTGACCAGGGGGAATGTATTTAAATAAAAACAAGATACATTTTAGATATATATTTAGAAATCATGGTTTAGTCAGACTTGTTTGTAAAAAAAAAATGCACTTTTCTTTTATTAATATCAGAATGCTCTGTAATACAAATTCAAATCATTTAGTTTATGTCATACATTTTTTAATAGTAAAACATCAGGTCCAGTATGCACCGGCGTTTTAACATTAACATTACAAAATGGCAGCATTAATGCAATAAAACCCATGAACTAAAACAAAAGTATGAGTTAAGAATCTAATTCAGAAGAATATGATTCATCAACTTTCTATCTTTAAATGTAGCTTAGAAACTAAATGTTTGTTAAACCTATTTTTTAGTTACATTATTACGTGACAACAGCTCATATACATAACAGCTCATATACATGTTAGGTTTTAGAGATATAATAACCTTGATATTAAATATAGTACTAAAATTAACAGCAATTCATAAAATTTACATGACTGAGTGTATTCAATTCGGAGAAATGACACAATAGCTTCTGGTTTGGTCTCAATTGGGTTTAGTTTAACATGAAGTGTGAAAGAAAATATAGAATTTCTTTCTTTTTTCTTTTTACAATGACAACACAGGATAAATCTCTTGTCATTTTTTTAACTGAAATATGACTGAAAAGGTAATTAATATATCAAATAAATATCATTCAGTCACTTTTCAAGGTTTTCTTGTCAGTAAACTGTAAGTTGACTGAATGACGTAGTATTGCGTTCACCTTATAATGGCCAGATACAATTTCTCCTAACTTTTATTTTATAAATATTTTAATCTACCTGTATACTTATTATTTGGTAAATAATTTCAGTGAATAGTTCAAAGTTAAAATGACATGTACGGACTTTTTAGCAACTTCTCCCCCTAACCCTAATATTTAATATTTATACGTTAAATATATTAACGAAAGCGAAAATGTTAACTCTGAACTATTCACTGAAATTAATTACCAATTTATAAGTATACAAATCATTGTATATATTAAAACATTTTAAAAATTTACTTATTTTGCATTTAAACGGTTAAATCTTGGTAATTTCGTCAACAGAAAATTTACTGAAAATACAATCCTTTCATTTCATTGTGAAAAGGAAACCATTTTCCGTTTATAATGGGGGTTTCAAGTCTAAGAGCGACGAAGAGTTGCTTTTTATTGGAGTGCATTTTACTTAGTTAGTTAGAGTAGTAGGTTAAAGCCTAACTCCCTTGTGAGGTTTAAAAAGATTTGAAACAAAGCCAAGATTTTAGATAAAGTTGATAATGATCTAATCCATCATTAATGTGTATAAATATTAATTTTTGGGTTTTTTGAAACTTAGAAGTTTACTGTTGCATTAAGGTCATATACACCCATTAACCGTTTAGAAACCAAATTGCTGCATAATAATTATACAAAACTATAACAGGATTGATACACTTACAAGGGTGCATTTGAAACTTTCAATGTGAGTATCCGGGTATAAACCAATTATGATGTCACAAAGGACAAATGTCACATAGTTATAGGGATCCTATCCTAAATATACAAAGTATTATTAACCAATAAAATTGAAGTCGTTCATCATGAAAACGATATATTGGTCGACAATTACACATTATATCAAACATCTGCTGGAAACTTGCTTAGCTATCAATAATATGAAAATACATAGGAAAATGGCCAATGGAAACGTTCTAATTCATTTGAATAATTAGAAAATTGGTACAATTATTTTGTTTAAATAAAATGCGGTTAATTATTGCTGATCCCAAGGCCACTTTGCTCATGTTAAACAAGAGTTTTGTTTGGAGATAAAAGAAGTTCTTGTGTTGTTTTATTAGAATATAAAATGGTTCAAAACCAAAACAAACAAAAAACATTGCAACGACGACCGACTTTTATTATATTGTTTAATTGTCTTCAATTTTGTTATCAAACTTAGATATTTTGCTTTGTAGTAATCTGTAATGACGCAGCATCCACTTATGATATATAGCTACACTCGTGGTCAGAATCCTGACCAATAATAAAATTATGCCGTCATTAACGTACAACAAGCCACCCATTTTTTATATCAAAATTATACATGATTTGATAATGATCAAAATCTACGTCCACCGTTGATATAAAAAAAACCGCAAAATAAGGCAATGCATTTAGTGGTTATATATATGTTTTTGCGTTTTACATTATACAGTACCGGTCAGACCCAACCTAACAGAAAGTAAAACCCAACTTAACCTTGGGTTTACTCTCTGGGTTTACTTCGGGTTTACTAGAGTGGATCCACAGTAAACCCAAAGTAAACACAGAGTGGACACAGAGAGTAAACCCGGTCAGAAGTATAACTCTGAAAGCAGACGCTAACTGTGTATTCGGAATGTACAAGGGGCAGGAATTACAGGCAGTAAGATGAAAATGATAAGATAAAATTCAGGTCTGCTTCACACTTCAAAGCATACTGTAAACCCCAAAAGCAATTCTCAAGTAAACCCCAAGTACACCCCGAGTGGGCCCATATTTTCAAAAAGTAAACCTGGAGTAAACCCAAAGTAAACCTGGGGTTTAGTTGGGGTTTACTCTGGTGTTAGGTTGGGTCTGATCGGTACTGTATCTGTTCAATAGTTGGTATGAATATTGACCATTAGTTGTATAAAGTAGAAATTGTGTCATTAATTGAAGGCTAGGTACTTTTAAATAAAATTATATTATAAAATCACTAGTGCAACTTCATTTCTTTAGTGGATACTATTAGAGACGAACAATGTGTTTTGTGACATGCAAATTCAATCATTGCTTACAATTTCAAGAGGACACATAAAACAAACATTTAACTCAAATAATATCAAAATCATCCGAATGTATAAAATGTATATATATTTCATATCATTAACTTAATTTTAAGGTTTTAATGAGGTTAAATCAGTGCCATGGGATTATAAGTACATTACATCCATTGCTTCATTTGAAGATAAAAGTTTCAATAGTAATTCATGACTTAAAAATCAACTGATAATAAACATAATAATAATTGGCATAGATGTACGTTGCAACTTTACAGCTATTTTGAGTTATCCGTCTACAAAAAACAAGATTCATCCACGGTGAAGGTTTAACTAAGTATACACCTCACTGACCCCTATAATATCTGTAACCACCTCAGATGACCCACAAAACCAGGGTCTGACCTTTAAAAGAGAGGGTCTGCTACATTGATAAGTACAAATCTGAAAATAACTGATAATATCCGAGGAATGAAATTTGCATTTAGGATGAGATCAAAACGATTTCCTAATTCTCTTTAATGGTCGATTCCTCGTTTGGCAGCATTGGCCCACGGCCATGACTGATAGTTTCCCACACTGGTCTTATCACTATAAATACCAGGCTCGCAAGCATCATACTCAGTCAAATAATTGGATCTCGGATACCGACGCTGATACGACGAGAGGGGAAAGTAACACAATAACCTGATAGTATTTTCCTTTGGACGAAATAAGGACCTTGCTGTCAAAACCAGATGAATTGAAAGGGACACTGACCAAGGGAAAAAAACTTAACAGCTTGAAAAGTCTACAGAGGAAGAACAGCTCAAGATTCAAGATAATCCATCGAATTTCAGACAAAAATGAAGATGTCTTGTATATCAAACATCATTTGCAGCGTACTTGCATTCTGTGTAAGCCAAATCGCCATGTTGCCAATCTCTAAGTTGTGTTATCTCACAGACATAACCACTGGACCTTCTCGGGTCATCACTTCTGGTGAGTGTGGAACTAAGTGTGGAACCAAGGCTGGGTGCTTAACATTCATTACCTGTGACCTAGCTTACTCCAAAACATGCACCATCTACAAGATTTCTTCCAAAGAAACGTGTGGCCAGGAAGGAGTCCTCTGCTCATATTTTGTACAGGTAATTAATTGGTTTTTTTCCTATATAATATTTGTTATGCATAATTTGTTGAAATTACAAAGCAAGACAGTGTTATTCATGCTATTGACCACATATTTTTCCATTGCAGAAAACAGTTCCTTCAGATTCCGACGAAATCTTGCAATCAGTTCAGTCTGAAAGTTTGATTGCATCACCGATAACCAAGACGACGACCACAATCCTTAAAACAATCACAACAACGTCCATAACGACATATCCGGTGACGTCATCAACTACTGACGAACAGACGGAAACAACCTCTCAAGAACCAACAACAGATGCTAGCGAAAACATTACTACTGCTACTTCTAAATCACCTTTTGAGAAAACCACTGGTGCTACCATCTTATCCCAAACGTTAGGTCTCAGTTCCCCATCTTCCTTGCAAAATGATTTCACCACGCCTGACGTTACACACACGACACCAATTGCTCAATCATCAACTAATGTAGAATCAACGACCGCAGAAAAGTCTTCCACAACAAATGGTTGCCCTGGACATATACCGGACGAATTATGCCAACGTACGTGAATAAATGACGTCAGGCCAGACGTCATTGAAACTTTTGCGTGACCACCAAGGCGATTCGTGTTTTGTCTGGTCCTTTGTTCTGTCGCAAAATTGAACAGTGGAAGATCATAATTTTTAAGTTGACTAAAGCTATGATCAGATATTGACGTTTCATCTAGACATTTTGCGAGGTCTAGGTTATTGCTGTTCACCGTCAATGGGCGATGATTCTTCGATAAGTTTAAGGTTAAGAATTCCAAGACATTACACCGTACAATGTTAAAAACCGACAGAACACTAAATTGTCTTAAATATTTAGTTTTGATTATTCAGATAGCAATTTAACTTGTCTAAATGCTAAAAACTGTTGATCTTTTCCATGTGACAACTTAGTAGATTTAGACGAAATATTCAACTACAAAAATTTAGTACAAATTGTTTATAAATTGTATTTGTGATTATTCTTGTTCTTGCCTCTCAAAGTACAGAACTGTAAAGACATCTTATGAAACTGTGATACATAGAGATTACATTGTTGTAGATAAGAGTTGTTTTAATAAAGAGTATTATATTTGTAATACGTGAACTTATTTGTATTTTCTTGAGAAGAAAAAAAAGCATATGTATAAGTAATGCAATTTTAAACAAGTACTGTCCTTATTGGTTGTTTGCTACTAGATCGACCGGTCTGTGCACATAGCAGGGATTTAAGGGGGCTGGGGGTGGCTGCCATTTTAGACAATATTGATCTCATTTAAAAGAAGAGCTCCATATAAAGATAATGGGAAGTTATGAAATTTTATATTAAAATATATGAAATTTTTCTTTATCAAATAGTAGTTGATAGCTTTAGAAATCGCATATTTAAAATACATATATGAAATTTTCAAATAAATCTGATGGTTTTATATTATATTATATTTTGACCCCCCAGCCTCCTTAAACGCATTTCACCCAAAACAGGTTATTAATTAGTTTTCAAAGAGATCGTGAAGTCTTACAGGGATAGAACCAGTGTGTTTTCTAAATACAAGCACATGTAAAAATAAACGCAAAAAGACCACCAGAAATGCAAACGTAAGTTTCATTTCACAACACTTTTTGATAAAGTGTAAGACTCATTTCAAACGTTCTCTACAAACTCTTTCGTCGGAAACGATTTGCAAACTCTCGTCATTTAATAAAAAAAACCCTGTATAACCTCATCTCCGAGTGTTGAAAGGTATGCTCTTAACTGTCCATTCTAATTTATAACATTATGCTAATAACTATTGTAACAGTAAATTTGACAAGGTATATCGTAGTACCCTCGTAGTATCCCAGCTAATCTTAAGGAAGGAGTCTTTTAATACTTCAAATATTAGGAATTTAGGAAAATTCATATATATGCATTTTAGAACACTCTCTTTCAATTACTTTTGCTTCAGCGAGGCTATAAACAATAAATTTTTTTAATTTAAATTGAATCTTTCGTGCTAAATTGTGATTTTGTCTCATTTAATCATTATTATTCGTTGATTATTCATTTACTCGTCTGCCATTTATTTTTCCCGAAAAATCAAACCTTAAGTTTATTGATAATATCTGTTACGTAATAATTTCATCTTTTACTTTTATTTCACGCAATATGAGCTGCAATTTTTATGCTGAATTTTTTTTCTCACAAAAATGTTATTTTCTAATAAAATGACAAAAGATATCATGATTTATTAATTTCCATAAGTCTTATTTTTGTTAGAAAAGCTGTTATGATGCCTTAATTGAAGAAAACTTGAATTATTGTCGTCCTGTACAAAAATTGAACTGCAACATATTCCTTAAAAGAGAAATCTTTCTTCTGACAAAAATAAATGATTTTTTAAAATCTTATTTTTCATAAAAGTGTAAGTTACATGCAGACTTAGCATTCTAGCAGGGTTTTGCAGCAAAATAAAATTCTAAGAAATACAGCTCATATTGCTTTCACTTTTTTCTTGCACTAAAAAATACGAAAGTAAAGAAGGTCTTAAAGACAATGGATGTTTCATCTGATATTTAATAATAATATTTATAATATGAAAGTCAATTCGCAACTTCATTAAATATAATAAGTTATTATCCTTAATTAATTGTCTCAATCTTATCAAAGTTTTACAGATTTCAAGATTTGTGATAATATTAAAATGTATATAAGAAAAATGTACACAAAACTAGCGAAAAGCTTACTAGTTAAATAAACGAATCTATATTTTCAACACGTTTTTGAGAGCAACTGAAGTTATTTAGATCAAGATTTTAAATTCAGTTATACTTGGAAAACACGAACTCGCTTGAACCACTGGCCAGATGTTAAAGTGGAATATGTTTTCAAGTAAACAAAAAAGCCCAGTCGATGCTCGTTCTGATAGAATAAGTAAAGAAAACAATGCATGTGATTACTGAGACTAGTATTGGATATAACCGGATGGGGTTGAATGTGTTAAAACATCAAATAACGTTTTAAAAAGTCATTGTTAAGGTCGTCCACTGCATTTTTCTCTAAAAACACAAAAAAACTCCTTATCTGTGTGTGCATATTTTGATGCAATCGTATTCAATCGGATTTCACGGGGGCAACCCTCTAATTAAATGTTGATACGTGTGATTTATCATTTTTGGGTGCAGTTGTTCCTCGACTAAGGCATTGTTCGTATGGTTTTGTGTATTCTTCGCCAGAAATCGAATTCTTTAAAGTTATGAAATATTATGATGGACAGATTTTTATAATGGGATCATTATGACCTCATCTCATTGTTATAATTGATATTAGTCCTCCCCCATTCCCTGTAATTAGTTATCATGGTAATAAGGTCAGAAAGAGCAGTTCTAACAATTTACACGCAATAAGGTAATCAACTAATGAGTTTTCATTTTATTTTAAATCGTGAATCCTTATGCACAGAATAACCTTGTGTTAGATTTTTCGCTTCATAACGCACTAGTATATAATGTTTATAAAATGAGATAACACTTATTAAAAATAATGAAAATGAGAAAGACACACCCCAAAACTCGACGCCCGTAGTTTTGTTTTACTACCATTTCAAGTTCGTATTTTACTATAACACGCAATCTGTTCATATATCGTTCTTAATTACTGTGTGACAAAGTACACTTGGCTTTTTTATTTTTCATACAATGTTGTTTTTGTTCATAAACTTAATAATCCAAGTAAGAGTTATCAATGAATAGAAACAATAAAAGGGAAAAAAAGAATGGGATAGCGTGACAGTATTGTTTTTAAACTTTATTAATACATGGTTTGTGATTTCAATCAATATGCTTTTCCAGTTTAAAAAATTTTTACGTTAAAATGTGCAAGATTTTTCTTTTCACATTTTAGACAAAAGAATTGAAGCTTTCGATTATTTTTCTATTAGAACATGTAATTATTACACAATATCAGCTAGCAACACCCACACAAAATGTTTGAAACCCACCAAGATATATCACAATCATGTAAATCTTAGTCAGCTGGAGCACTGGGATTTAATAGGCCTCTCTGTATTTTAAGATCATAGTTATGCAACTTTCTTGGTGTAAAATAGTGCTTATTTCTGTAGGTAGAAATTCAGTAGACCTCGAGACAAACCTATTCAAGACGCCGACGTACGTTCGTTTAATATTGAATTTTCTTCATTAAAAAAACTGAAGTAAAGAGGATATCCGGAACAAAACAAAGTACAGCGATTTAACTTATGCAAATGCGAAAGCCAGAAGTTCGTTCAACAAAAGGATATTTACAGAAACTATTTTATAATATTTTTATTATGAATTGTAGTACTTTGATGCTTAAAGATATTTTTATTTTTTGTATAAGTAAAAGTTCATCCTTAATTCAATTAAAGAGGCTTTCACAATAAAATGAGATTTGTTTTGCAAACAGTGGCTTTTCATTTTTATGAATGCGGACCTTGAACATATTAAAGACTCTTCAAAAAACATATTTCAACCTATAGACATTTTACAAGTACATTTCTACCATTCCAACTTGTTTTAATGTTCTCTTTAATGATTTGCAATTTTCTACACGTTGTGGGTGTACAGAAAAGGCAATATCCTTGGAGGATAAAAGTCCAAGGTTTTACTGCTAGATATTAAATAAAACAAACAATTTACATTTCACTGTTAATGCGTTTCATTATGTACAAATCCTTTAATTGCTCGCTGGGTATTCAAACATGGCCGCATGACGTTGGGCCGTTTGCATATTTCCTGTATCGGTCTAATCGCTACCTAATAAAACTGACATTATCTGTACTTTATAGGGTGTTTCACTACAGTAGATGGATGGCCTAAGATACCAATAAGGCTTAGTATCCGCATGCAGCAAAAATTTAAAGGGGGTCACAAATCACCACGACTCATGAAGAAGGAAGTAGATAGATAAATGATAATTTTATTATAATTCCGAATACAGTAGAGAGTGAAAAATGTCTCCGTTATGAAGGCATAAACAAATGTGCACAATACGGTCACTCGAATATAAGTTGTGTACAGAACTTGATGACAAAAGCAATCCCGCGATCTCCCTTAAAATATAGAAAGTAACCAAACAAAAGTGACAAAATGCAATCCCAAAGCATTCATAGTCATATTTTTACTTCAAAAAGAAAAACGTCAAATTAACCATAGATGTACGGTAGATTATGTATATACATGTATATGTGATGTAAATGTTTAGTTTCCATGCTCTGCTTTGCAAAATCGCATCGTGTGACCGCACCTTCAGACAGGCAAATGTCACTTTACCAACAAACTTATTAAACAGTGCTCCTTGTATACTAGTATTCATCTGATAACATGTACTGTAGATTGTAGATTGCGAGTACTTAATTCCGCGATTCAACGATTTTCCATTAAATCGCGAGAACATAAAATCGCTAATGCCGAAATTTTATCATAGTTTCATGTAGTTTACAGGTGTCCGAAAATTAAAAGCGAGATTTTAGAATTTGCGAAACGGGCTTCTCGCGATTTTACGTGGATATTAATTCCTCGCGTTTAATTAGGAATTTACAGTATGTGTAATTTAATCTTATTTCGCTGTTCCAAAGTGAAAGTGACATTCAAAATATTATCAGAATTTATGGATTATCCTGTACTTTTGTTTAAATCAATAGTTATTTAATTTAAAATATGTCCATGTCATTTTATTGTGCATGAGAAAATCGGAAATAAAGATAAATGCACTGTATGCCAGGTGCGTTTGCACTGAGTTTGACGAAAGAAAAACTATCCTAGGTGCAGAAAAAATATACATAAATACTTTGCATTAATTCAATGAAATGCAATCGTTTGAAAAATGCCTCTTAGATAAAATGCAACCAAAAACATGTGAAAATTCTGCTCTCTTAATTTGGTGCACTGGTTCTAAGGCCAAAAGCAGGCATTCATTAAAACCAGAGATGGACTGAGCTATTCTTCACTTTTATGTCATCCTCAAAATGTCAATGTTGACGAAAGGTTAAAACAATTTGATCTTCTGGAATCATGTTTTAATATGGTTATTTAAAGACTTTAATAAACAAATCTACAGTCGCCTGTATATTAGGCTATGTTGCCCTTTGTTGGTTTTTTTTTTTCGCAAACAAGACATCATAGTTCCATGTGGTTGCTGTTGTGGTGCACGACACCGATTGCGCATAGATCAGTGATACCTACGGTCACTGTCGCGCTCGCTCAATTTACAGCTGTACGTTCTTTTTTATTTGGTGTGTATTAATGAAAGAGGATCAATAAATAAATAAAATTTATTTTAATTCAAACTTAAGTGTTGCGGTAAGAACACATTTTTACCATAAGATTCTAGTGAGATATTTAGGTAAATATACAAATATTTACTGTTAATTATTATAATATTTATTTTGAATTGGTTGAATATTGGTTCGTCTTTGTTTAGTTTTGTTTTACGCTTTCTTAACAGAAGCGACTTTTCGGGTATTTCTGTCAAGCAGAAAAGCAACCTTTAAGACCATGACGACCCAATGTCGATCACACATTTTTATCAAAACATATTAAGATATATTTTAAAATACAGAGATTTATCTGTTGAGATTTGATCTTTTTCTTCAAATTTAATCATATACATGTACATAAGATACGCTCTGCAAAGGATAAGTCAGATGCTGCCAAAGCATTTCTGTTGGGAAGGAACTCGATTTTGTATAGTATTCTAAGATCCGGTAAGTGCAATTAAGACTTTTTTCCGAGCAGTTCCGGAAAGGACCGAGAAATTAATACGTTCTTTGTTTTGTTTTTTAACAGTTGAACTTATAAGCCAGAACGTGCATGCACTCCAAATTCAGGGTGTCGTGACCCTATTATCCTGGACGTCGGCGTGGGTGATACATAAGTAATACGACCTATGTGTACATAAGTAAAACGACCTATGCGTGGCTGAGTGGGTGATACATAAGTAAAACGACCTATGTGTGGCTGAGTGCAGGTTAATTGTTATCTCAACTGAATCTTATTTTTCCATAAAAAATCTCCCCCCATAAAAGCTTTTTGCCCCAAAGAAATCATATCGCATACAAATGTGATATATTCTTTTTTTATATGTAATTTATAGAAATCGTTTATAAAAAGTTAATATCATTTTTAGTTTTTACCCTTTTTCGAAGCAATTGTCCGTCAAAACAATCTTTTAAATTACCTTCAGATCTAGATCTAGGCGTGTATTACAAATAGAGTGATCAGATTCAACAATATTAATGTACCAATCGAATGCTACTTGTACAACTACAATTAAATGTCATAAAGATAAGCCTTTGTATTATCAATCAGATAAATATGATCTCTTCAAACTTTGACAATTATGTACAGTTTATTGGTTTACAAGGGTCACAAAACAGAAGTTATGTTTTGTTAACCAATAATACTTACAATTATTGGCTTTTCATAAAAAAAAAATGATAACCCAATTGTCACAATTCTATACCGTTGATAAAGCTTTGCTATTATAATGGTGTAACTACTGTGAAGAATAAATGCAGTCTCATACAAAGGATTATTAAGAATATTTTCATGTAGAGAATTGTATTAAAAATCAAAATAGATAAACCAAGTGGTTTTTACCATTACGGAGATTTTATGGAATTATTGCTTTCACAGGAAAACGCGTACGTACGACAAAACAGGCGGTGGGGGTCATTCGTGGAATGAATTAATTATTTGACCGAAACAAGGTTTGGATACGCCATGATAGATAGCGATTTTTTTCAATTGCAAACTTTAATGAAGCGAAACCGTACCATTCTAAATTAAACTACATGTACATTTTTTTCTCTGTTTCTTTTTTATCATTCAAATTACATGTAAACTATATAACACTGTGTTAATTCCTTTTCTGATAATCAAATACCTGTAAATGTAATAAAAAATTTAATAACTGTCAAGAACAATACATGTTATAATTCTTTTATGTTAAATACTCAATTCTGACTGGTTTAGACGCAGTTGACAATCGGTTCTATTACCCTCAGCGTTAGCAACACACTTGGCAACGGGTAACACAACGAAGTGTTACTACGCGTAAATCATGCACGTACGGTTCGCCGTAGAATTCACGTCATTTCTATACAAAAGCAGTAAAACTTTCTCTAAAATGAAGACATTCAGTATAATAAAATAAATAGTGCCTGTTTGGGAGGATAACAGTTGAAATTAACACCCCGAGAAAACCATTGCTTCGCGTCGGTTGACAATGGTTTTCTCGGGGTGTCAATTTCACCCCGAGAAAACCATCCGCTTCGCGTCGGTGGACAATGGTTTTCTCGGGGTGTCAATTTCAACTGTTACCCTCCTAAACAGGCCCTATTTATATAATGTGAGTCAAATTTGCAATTGGACCCAATAATTATATATGCCTTTTGAAGTGTTTCAGGAGCATAAAATTATTATGTTATTTTTTAAAAGAATTGATATTAAATATCTTTTTCACCTATTCACTTATTTGCAGTATATGATGTCAGAAGTGACGCTTTTTTTTATAATTCAATAAAAATAAAAATCTTATTTTGAATGGAAAATAATAAATCAACACTATGGACATGGAATAACTTTGTCACTTCTAAGTCTTGGATAGATACGTCACTGGTGAAAATGTTTTGTTTGTTAAAGCATGCGCTCAATGAAAGAAAAACTGTTTAAAAACAGCGTCTTATGATAAAAAAAAGAAGCAAAGATAGCGGGAAATGGACAACTTTACGATATCATATTTCTGAATTGCATTTGGAAAATGAAAATAAAAAAACATCACCTGTATATTTTAACAAAGAAAACAAAGAATGAATGTAAAACGATGGTGTTCATTTATGGGCCATTTTGCACCCACGTCATCAAAAGTTCTTTTTTGTCACAATTTTTGCTCATCTTCTACCGTTTTTAACAGACAAAATATGAAGCTAGTAAAACAAAGGGCATCGCTAAGCGGACCAATACCTTGCTACACAACTGAAATGAATTATTTTATTATATTCATGTACATGTAATTGAGGAGACCTAATTGATTTGTGGAAATTTGGGGCATATATTAAGCATTTATACAGATAACCTAGATCAGAGTAAATATGACAATTATTCATATTTAAATTCATAACATCTATTTTATCTTTATCCCCAAGCTTTTTGGTGAAAACATTGGGAAGGAGGGGGGGGGGGGGTTACAATTACGTGGTTGTACATAAACGATTCGTGTAAGTAAGCAAATTCATATTTCATAATGAAACGTAGTTAAAGATCTAGCGATCTGCAGTGTGCTCTGATGGAGTTGGCACGCCGTATGACATCCCAAAGTATCAGATTTCTGATGGTATATTTGCGATTGTTGTCAAAATTTTTCCCGAAATTCGGCTGCTTGTTTCAAATTTAACTAGACTTTGACCCGTGCGTGAACGGGTTGACATTGCATATTATGTCAGACATTTACGAAATAGATACATCAAAACTGCACAACATGTTGACATTTAGAACTCTCAGAATTTTTCATATTAAACGAACTGAGTTAGAGTTTAATTACAACCACGTAAGTACATAAATAGCCTTTGAAAAAACAAACACATAGGCTGTAAACGTATAACATAATATGATTTCGAATTTCCTCTGTTCTGTAAACACGGTAACAATTTATAACAATAATGCATGAATAACAAGTGATTTTGTACCAACCCTAAATATAGGATTCAACTCTTCCAGATCACATACTCGAACTTTCGATCTCTCGAAGTTTAACCCTGGTTTCCTGAAGTTCGAGTTATCGAGATTCACCTGTATATGTAATCTAATTATAATCATTTTATAAACACTATTCACACAAATTCACATGGCAAAAGATACAGGAGGAGGGGAAGTGTCAAAACACATATTTTGACCTATTTAAAAATAAAAACCAAAACTCTACAATACATTGCAAAAGCCACACTGCCGTTACTCTGGTGACTGATAAGGCCCACGGGCCTATTGTTTTACTAAAATATACAAAAATATGGATATGACGAAGGAAATAATAGAGAATAAATAATTGTCGCACCACCTTTTTTATCAACTGCATATCGTAAGTTAAACTCTTAATCATTTATAGCGACAAAATTAGATGATGGTTTGATTTGAATTCTGCAATGATTTTGACTGTAGTGTTCTTCGTAGTGTCTTATTAAAACCCTTTCTTCCAACAAATCAGTTCTTTTAAAATGCTCAGAGCGCACTTATATTATGTAATTCACGTTGTAATTTAACATGCATTGCTGAAACTTAGCAATCAATTCATGACATAATCCAATTTATATTCCAATAAAAACGGTTAAAATAATCGTTGCTTGATAGGTTTTAACTCGAGATGAACTAATCTCTCATTTTAATGTAATAGCTGGTGTCGTATCTTAATACCAGATGTTGACAGGCACATCACAAGATCAATTACATCTTGTGTTCTAGGACAATTTTAATGCTCCTCTTGGAGATCATAGGCCAATCGTACCTCTAACACTGAAGAACTGCAATCAATGGCGCAAGATAACGCTGTGATGATAATTTAATGGGAAATTATCACTCAAATGGACGCAGGAAGTATTTACGGTACTTATCACAATTTAATGGGCAATTGAAAAATTTCAGAGGTTGTTAAGGGATCAATTACAAGTAAAAATCAATGCACATAGTCATTATTTTGATTAAAGGCACCTATCTTTTTTCCATGTTTTCAAAACTAATAATGCCGCGATTTTATTTGATTTAGTTAATGTTTGTTTTCCGAGATTGTCGTTTTTGTTTCGCATCTCATGTAAATATGACTCTATTTCGTTTGAGCATTAAAAGAATATACCCTTGCTTCACCTTAATTCGTTATTCATTTATTCCGCAAAGCCTCTAAGTTTATTTCAACGTGAATTAATGGTATTAAGCCAGAACTTTGAATAAACACACGCTTTTAAATGAGTAATTGAGATTCACTTTCGGTTTTTTTAACGCTATAACAGTTCCTCTTTTTTATTTAATATTTCAGCACATTACATTTTATTATCTGTCAATTCATTGCTGTACAGAAAAACTT
This sequence comes from Magallana gigas, assembly GCF_963853765.1. Classification (NCBI taxonomy): domain Eukaryota; kingdom Metazoa; phylum Mollusca; class Bivalvia; order Ostreida; family Ostreidae; genus Magallana; species Magallana gigas. The sequence continues at coordinate 20,457,481 of NC_088862.1, forward strand.
GAAAATATTGAATGCAACAATAGTTTTGGACAAACTGTTAACAACAGAAATATAAAGTGTTGTCATGCCTGCAAGCAAAATCAATTTACAAAATCTTTACAAAGGTCATGTTTGAATTTAATTATGTTCATAAGAGCTTCATTTTTTATTCTCCAATCAAGCATGTATTTATTGAATCTACGAAACGGATTCCGATTTGTATGTGCGTCCAATATTTCAAGTATGTAAATTTCAATAGATAAGACGAATTCTCGGCTATCTATAAAACTAAACATCGGTAACCTAACAACGATCAGGAGCTAGTCAAAATTGACGATCAGTCAAAACGTTTATTATACTGTTTTGTTGAACATATTTTGAACGCACAAAACACATTTTTCATTGCAAAAACTGAAAATGAATAGTTTTTTGTTTTATTTTAAATACATGTACATGTAGTTATGTTTTAAAAAAATCGATATAAATATAACATCATGTACCAATCGCAACTTCTCGGGCCTTTCCGGCAGAGGTCGGCAAAATGCATCGAATGTATTAACATTTCCGGATGGTAGAATTTTATACAAACTGGAGTCTCTTTCTACTATAATAAGTATCAGCTAGACATAACTTTTCTTTGGAATATTTTAGGGTATATCATTGACTTTAGTGAAGTCTAACCCACATCTCAACAGATCGTAAAATGTGTTGTATAAATATCAAGTTTTATAAAAAGGGGATTGTCATGGATGCCTATGTCATACATTCGAGATGTTTTTCCGAGCTCTGCCGTAAATGCCCGAGAAGTCGCGATTGCATCATTTACATGAAACTAATTGTACTGAACTTTTTCCTACAATTGTCTTTTTCTTGGTGAAAATTTATTCACTTTCTTTGACAAAGACCTGGGTTTGCAACACATATGGGATCCTCAGTTGTTGTTGTTGTGGTAGAAGCAGTTGTTGTTGTAGGAGCTACAGTTGTTGTTGTTGTAGGAGCTACAGTTGTTGTTGTTGTAGGAGCGACAGTTGTTGTTGTAGGAGCGACAGTTGTTGTTGTAGGAGCTACAGTTGTTGTAGGAGCGACAGTTGTTGTTGTAGGAGCTACAGTTGTTGTTGTGGGAGATGCAGTGGTTGTTGGAGCTGGGGTGGTTGTTGTTGTTGTTGTTGTAACAGCCCCTTCTGTTACAGCGGTAGAGATTTGTGCCACCGTTGTGCAGGGCGATGATTCACACATATCCTGAAACGTGCCATTACAAAAAAAAACATTGTCAAATAGATGACTATATTATGATTTTAATGTTTATAAAAAAAAAGGACCAGAAAGCCGTTTTTATTTACTTGTATAATGGCATTTATTTATCTGCGAATGACACAAATATCTTTAAAAAAATATTAAGAAATATGTACGTAAAACAAAAACAAGCAGAATTATATAAGGAAAAAATATACAGTTAGGTTGTACAGAAACAAGAAAGCAGACAAAAGCATATTAAAAATGACAAAGAACATGTAATGTTTTAAACTTACCTTGGTAAAAAGAAAACAGAGAACAGAAGATGAAGGTCCACAGCTCGTCTTGGAAACCGTTTTGTAAAATGTACAATTATCAGAAGATGAGTCATGGCACACACCAAAATTCATGCACCCGGAAGTCACTCCGCAGTTAAAGCCGCACTCTGAGGTCGTCAAGGTCGTTAGTGAGGTCAAGTGACTGCTTGTGACGTCATAAAGATTACATAGGTGTCCACTCGCCAATTGTAATGTCCCGAAAACAGCTAATGACGTCAGTCCAAAACGAACCAGTGAACATATCATTATGACCTTTTTTCTTAAAAAAGTGGTTTGCAAGATTTAGGTAAAAAGCATCAATGGTATTCTATAACTTAGTAAGTCACCGTCCACGCCGTCAGAGGTTGTGGTTTTTCCCGCTCTGTTCTCTTTGCATAGCAGACAGCACTGTTCTGGCTCAGTAGCCAAAGGCCATTGCCTATCTCAATTCCGTTTCATTACATCTCTGATAGCAGTATAAACAGCACAACCTTTCATATTTCATACACGTTTTGAATAATGCACAAAATTCTCGGAAATCAAACTTACCGACGTTCGATAATTTGGTTGAAAATAATAAAGCTATCATATCTTTTTGTGATTTTTATGATGGTGGCCCTGTATAATTTGAGCAGAGCAGATCTTCAATATTAATTATCTGTGTGAGTAAAAGATAAAGTAATGCACAACTGCCGTAAAACATTTTTATTATATATACAGACAGAATAAAAGATTTACTTCTAAAACTGAGAAAATTTAAGCTGCAATATCGGTTTAAGTTTACATAGTTAAGATTTGCTTTAGAAAAATAAGGCTAACGTAGAAGACACATGACGGAAGTAATAAAATATTAAAACTGAATAAGTTTTATATCATAATGAATATTCTTATGATTATGAAAAATTACCAATGGCAGCATGTTAAAAAGTTCGGATGCTTTTCATGAACAATAAACTGCAAGAGAGACATGGTATAGATATTTGAAAACGGACAGTGCAAGTAACGGAGCAGGACGGAGTGTAGGTACACTTATCATTTGACAATTTGTAAAGCACATAGAAAACACCGTGGTGATTATCTTAAGGTTATCAGTATGACCGAAAGCTATATATCGATTATATTCATAAAGTCATTATTTTGTGCATTATCGCTTTTCACGAGTTGTTGACTCCAAACAGTCTTTGTGGCACCATGCCGTTGTGTTTGGTCCAATCCAATAGGCTCGTTGTTAGAAAAACTCGAGCTTATCCTTGTCCTTTTGATGAGTATTATTGAATGATAATCCCATTCTCATTCGCGGTCAAGCATGATCGACTGCATATCTGAAGCTATCCAGAAAGAGTAGAATGAAAGACTACGGGCTGAAAAAGGCCCCACAGCCCCCCTTATCTACCCCCGTCCACAACACCCCTAACTAAAAACATAAAACTTAATTTACAAAAAAACACCACTCAAGACATATCACGTAAGGGCATTTGGCTTTACAATGTCTGTCAACTAAATATTCATTAATTACACAGAATTTTATGGCACTAAGTGTAATTCTTTAGCATCTTCATACATTTGAATATAATTTTTGTAGAATAACCCATGTTTATTTAACTCATTTTCTGTGGATAATAAATTTATTTTAAAAATCGCTTTATACTTGAATGCTGTAAAAACTTATACACACAAGTGCTGAAAATGATTATGTTCCTATCTTAAACTTCTGTACATATTCAGTCTTTGATCAGTAATACATCTGATTTAAAATTCGTCAATTATAAACTATCAATGCTTCTATCAAGTCAACGTAGAAGGGTGAGAGTATTAAGCAAACAGTTAACAAATGAGTCTTGAATATTAAAGCACTGGTTTACCGTTAACAAAACGATATTTTTGAAACACATTAATGATTAAGAAGAACTACAGACGGGTTGAACCGTTCTAAAATATATTCAGCCTCTAGCGCTGTATTTAAAGATGTGAGTGAATGATGAAAGCGGAATACAATGCATGAATAAGTAAACTTTCTGACGAAATTTATTTTGTTTTTACATATGGCCAACCAAAAATATATACAGGGCACTAATGTTCTCTTTTCTTAAGGAAAAGGCATAATTTATGGATAATCACTGTCTTTGTAGAGAATAATGTCCATTTTTTGTCTTGCCTTAGGTAGCCGCTGGGTTAACCAGTGACGAAAGCGCATTATGAATTCTTCTTGATAAGTCATTGGAGTTAATTTTGTCTTCATTTCGTTGTTCTATAGTCGTGTCCCCTAGGTTTGAAAATTGCTTCTTCATTTTACGAATGTAACAGATTAAGATTAAAGTTTTCTTCACTTTGATTTTCATTTATTTGTGAATGTGTCTTTGTTTTTAAAACTACTTCTTCATTCAACGAATTAGGAAGACGAATTTACTAATAACAATTAAAGAGCAGTAATATAAGCAATATACCTCACCGCCAACAAATTTTTGTCTTGGAATAGAAAAACGCACTTCATTAGATAAACGCGTAACTTGATTGCCCTTTTATATTGTTTGGACGACGAGCAGCAAAATATATGGTCTTTTTCATTGTTTTTCTTTTTTTAACAAACTGTACAAAACATCGTTGTTTTTTTTATCTCTAACAACCCTACATATTATTGAGACAATCAGTAACAAAATCTAGTAATAAATGCCATATAAAGCTTTGAATCTTCAATTGTGGCAGCACCTTGCCTCTGGGAGTAACGGTTTAACGTCTTCATTCTTTATCATACACACGACAGTACATAAGTTTGAATCTAATATATACATTTTTGTCATTTGAAATAATTCTTAAAATAATTCTTGATGTTCTTAAGAACCCTTCACATCGCCCCATCATTATATGAATAACTTTAAATACATGTATACACAGTATATTAGGATGCCAACTTTAGTATAAGTAGCAAATTGTAGCCAAGATAAATATTTTGCTATTTTTTTTTTTAATTAAAATAAATACACCCCTTCGTATACTGTAATGTTGAAAGCTGCACTGTACTGCTCACACCGAAATGTTATATAAAATTAGTACTATCACAAATTTCGGCAACGTTGTTTTTTTTTAAAGAAAATACATTATACACATTTTTCCAATTAAATTACTTTAGAATATTTGATCATTCATGAGGCCTCTTTATTGAAAATAAGGTTAAGGTTTAGAAATATTGAATGAAATATTAGGACATAAATACTTCTTGAAAAGAATTAACCAAATATATTCCTTTGTTAAGCACTTCGGGCTTTGGGCGTTACTTTTGAACAAAGTTGAAGAAATATGATAAATCAAAGTACTGAAGTACTGAAAGCCGGGCTCTTTTTGTGTGTCTTTATGTATATTGTATAATAAAGACTGAAAATCTCTCTCTCTCTCTCTCTCTCTCTCTCTCTCTCTCTCTCTCTCTCTCTCTCTCTCTCTCTCTCTCTCTCTCTCTCTCTCTCTCTCTCTCTCTCTTGCTTTTAATGTCGGCAAAGCGTCAGAGAGCGACTAAATTTTGTAAGCGGCTATAAACAAAATTATGTCTGTCTAGTAGAAAAAAGTTCAACGGTTGCTGCCTTGAATTTTGCAACAAGCGTTATATAATCAATCCCCATTTCTTCAACGCGCAGCAAAGTAGTACGTGGAAATTCATGCGCATCGTATGTGTCCAAAATGCATAGTCTTGTTTTTAAAACACGTTATTAATAAGAAAACTAAAAAAGATAGGCAATTCTCTTGAAATTAAAAAAAAGAAACAAAATGCTAACACTTTTGACAAACCGTGGCTCTTTGTGTAACTATTTGGTGTAGCGGAAGCTTTTAGTTTGACGCTGTTTGGTTTTTTGTTTACTTTTGAAGTTGTGCTATTTATAGTAACATTGGCGATCTGCCTACAGCCAGAACTCTGCTTTTAGCAGAGCCCGGCTAAAAATACATCGATGCTTGTACAAAGCTATCACATATTGATAAAAAAAACTTCTTTGATAAAAACCTTTGGAGAATTCTACCACGCAAAATATTTTATTAAATTTGCTTATGGCCTGGAGTTCCATCTCCGTTATAAGATGCAAGTCAACGAAGAAGTGTGAATTTAATTGTATCAAGTTATTTGACCTGTATTGATAATGAATGTTACGACAGCCAACTGTAAAATGCCCCCGCTTACTGAGTAAAATGTGCTTACTTCCATATCTATGGTTGTTCTACACGGTGCGAAGATGCCTAAAAATACCATAAAAATTAATTAAGAACTGTTATACAGAGATCTGCCTTAGAGAAAAAAGTTCTTATCGTTTTATTATCATGAATTTGCAAACGCTTCTCTTACTAAAACTCGGTAGTGGGTTTCAAACCTTTCATGGTTATTATTTAAATTGAACGGTTTTTTTTATTCAATTTAACCTTTAATTCCGTAACTATTACCCATTGATAAAAATATGCGTTGATCTTTAAGTTGAAAGTGATTTACATGCACATTTAACTTATATATACAATTTTTGATACATCCTCATTGTTTTTATCCTAAAGCTGTTGCCTTAAGTTTTGAAGCTATTTTGCATGCGCAAAAGCAAGAAGACGGTTACAATGTAACAGGAGACAAAATGATATTGAGCAGTAAAAAACTGACAGTTCGCAGTAATCGCAGCTAATAGTTGGCTGTCTTTAGATGTTGCATAATTAAGTCTCTTCTTTAAATCAGTAAACTGAATTAATGTGTCCAGATTAATTTTCATATGAAATAAAATCTGTATTTTTTTAGCTTATTAACTTAAGCTTATAGTAGTCACGTACAAAAACAACTCTGAGACAAACATAATAGAAGTATGGAATCATATGGATAAAAAATGTTTTAACCCAATTTCATGTATCAAACGTTAGGGCGTTTAATAAGATATATTAACGTGTTTTAATGGAAAACATGAATAAGCAAAATGATTTAGATGTTACACGTCATTTGTATGACAGCTTTCCGGAAAATTGTTGGCTATCTGCCTCACCTAACAATCGTTGTGGGGTATATGTCTGACAAATTCCCCACTTTACTCGGCTATCGCTGTTGTGTTTCCTTGTGGCTATTTGTTTAATTGATATAAACATATTAGAAGTTCGCTCCAGATTGATTTGCAAGATGACCGATTAAAGATGACTAATATCATGGATAAGTCAGTCAAAGCTCCGACAAAACGAGTTTATCACATTTAATAAGGAATTACCAATCACAATTGAAGGTTAGAAAAGGTTAACAAAATAATGTAGATACTCCAGTACGTGAACTACTTACAGGACCCAGGTGATAAAGGTTTGCCAAACTGTGACACTCTGTGTAATAAATCGTCCAAAGTGTAGGAGGCGGATATTTGATGCTGCCGAGTGAATTTTACATTAGTCCAAACAAAAACAAAGTAATTTTGCCCACATGCTCAATTCTGTTATTTTCTTCCTTTTGGGCATGTAAATGTAATCTATTTCATGCCTAATAGGAATTGATTACACCCTTTTTGTCAGGGGTAAGGGGATATGGCATCGTTAATTAGTGTATAAGAGTGAGACAGGAAGTTGATCACGTGACTTTTTTTTATCACATGGCTTTTGTTGAATACGTGACTGATATTATAGAATTCTTAATTAAAAGTACGTAAGTTGATGGAATTATTTTCGTTTTAAAATTAAGAAATGAAGATGTTACAAAATCAGAATATATTATTATATGATATTTATTTCTGTTCTTAAAGTTATTTGCAAATAAATTCCATCACACATTGATCAACTACTTCAGAAAATTGAAATTGTCATGAAAAAAACTCAAAATGGTAGAAAATGGGATTAATTTATAACAAAATACTAGTACCTCCCTTGCAAGGCAAGGAAGTGGCCGCAAAAATAACATATTATGTAGAGGACATCTTAATGTTGCGATCTACTAATTTAGCGTAGTAGTGCTCTGCATGGCAGTGTCCTTGTTAACCTTTAAATATGCTTGAAACCAGAACTCAATTTTTTTTGCAGGTGGACGGACCCCTTTCGTTTTAACACGTCAAGTTTTCAGCATTGTGGTAGTGCTAGTGTCTATTTAGCATTGTGGCAGTACTCGTCACAAGCGGCTATACTAGCAGACCTAACAGTGGTTTGAAAACTTGAAAACAACAAAGAAACGCCGAGGTCATATTTTAATTCATACCATATTCATTACAGATTAATTAATAAAATCAAGACCCTGCAGTTAAAATAACTAAAGGCAGTTAGTACGATTTGTATTGAATTGCAGATAGTTAAATGAGGCTAAGGCGGGATGTTCACTTCCTCTACAGCATAAAGCGGCGGTACTAGCTACAGAAACAATAACAGCTTGTGTTTGTCATGTTATACAGTCAATGTATTCCTTCACTCCTATGCTGATTCTTTTGCCAAGGCAGCAACAAAATTATCTATCTACTCCAACTGATGAAATGACAAAATACAGCACCAAGTAAACCAAAGTCAAACACAGTTTATGATTTTACAAGTACAAACTACTAGTGTCCTTCGTTATGAGATTTTTATATTACATTTATAGAAATGTCAGAGAAATTGAGCAGTATTTCTATTATGTAAATCTTATTCTTATTGCAAGAACAAAATCGCTCGAACTAGTACAACTCATGTAGTTTAAAAAAGAAATAGTTCCGACAAGGCAATGTATCAATACAAGCAATTACAGGATTTGATTTCTAAAATAATCATGAAAAAATAATTTTGATTTTTTATCATTATTAAATATGAGCAGAAAAATGAAATAAAGTAAAAAAAAAAGTAATCATCAAAAACTTCAACCAATGCATGCACAGAGGCAATTCAGGTAATTTCCATGTAGAATATTCATATTAACTTGCTAATGATAAACCTTATCCTTGAAAATGATATCTAGAAAAAAGTGTTGCATAAACTTAAGTACACTATCGACTTCATCATACCTCATTTCAAAATACAAAGTGAATTAAGATTTTCTTCCTAATCCCAGACAAGAAAGGAAGATGAGTTTTTTTCTCGTTTTCTTTTACAGAGAAGTATCATAAATCATGACTAAATGTTCTTGCATTGGTATGAATAATTCTGACCATAGAGGCAAATGTACCAATATGAATTTTAACTTCTTTTAAAGTGTATTTACTTTTTTTAGTGTCTTTCTCTGCATTCACCAGTGACTAGTTCAATATCTAACCGTGCGCTTGCTGAAAATTATAAAGATATAAGTAATAAAGAATCTATTTTAAAACAACTTTTACCTGTAGATTGAATTAATGTAAACAAAATCGTGGCGCCATGTTTAAATAAATATAAAAGAGTTGTAAGCTCTAAATCTTGCTTTTTACTCAACAACTAACACTCAAATATTGTTTGATCTTTCGAAATGTATAACTAAGCATTGAAATCAATAAAAGAAGGAAAATAAAATTTGAACAAAATCGTGACCATGCCCAATGTATTTCTAAGTCACTGGCTGAATAATGAGATATATTAGTAACCATTAAATAAATAATATGTACGTATACAACAATGAGCGAATAGTGTGTTATCAGTATAACTGAATACTGTATGTACAGTCAATCAATGGCTGTATACTGATTGTACAGTTAATCAATAACAGGATACTGTATGCACAGTTAATCATCACTGAATACTGTATCAACAGATATTCAATGACTGAATACTGTGTATACAATTTATAAATAATTGAATACTGTATGCACAGTTAATCATCACTGAATACTGTATCAACAGATATTCAATGACTGAATACTGTGTATACAATTTATAAATAATTGAATACTGTATAAACAGTTTTTTAATTTCTGAATTTTGTATATACAGTTAATAAATGACAGAATACTGTATATATATTAAATCAATAACATACTATTGTATAAGCAGTTAATCAATTGCTGAAAACTGTATATACATTTGATCAATAACTAAATACTGTATAAAGAGTTAATCAATGATTTGATACAGTATATACAGTTTATCAATAACTAAATACTGTATATACAGTAAGTCAATAACTAAATATTGTATAAACAGTTAAATAATGAGTAAGTATATACAGGAAATCAATCACTGAATATTGTATATACAGTTATTTAATGACTGAATACTGTTTATACATAAAAATAAATTGTATAAATAGTTATTAAAGAACTAAATACTCTAAGTACAGTTAACCAATGACTTAATATTTTATAAACAGTTAATTAATAACTGAATACTGTATATACAGTTAGTCAATAACTTGATACTGTATTTACAGTTTATCATTAATGAATACTGTATATGTAGTTATTCAATATCTGAATATTTTATATACAGTGAATCAATGCCTGAATACTGTATATACATTACATTCAATCAATAACAATACAGTATAAACATTTAATCAATGAATGAATAATGTATATACAGTGAGGCAATAACTGCATATTGTATAAACAGTTAATCAATAACTAAATACAGTACATACAGTATATCAATGATTAAAAACTATATATATATATATATATATATATATATATATATATATATATATATATATATATATATATATATATATATATATATATATATATATATATATATATATAGTTAGTCAATGACTGAATATTGTATAAAGATTTAATCAATGACTGAATAATGTATTTACAGTTTATCAATAACTGAATACTGTATATACAGTTAGTCAATGACTGGATATAGTATAAACAGTTACTTAAGAACTAAAAACTTTGAATATAGTTAACCCATAACTGAATATTGTATATACAGTTTATTAATGACAAAATACTGAATATACATTTAGTCAATAACTGAATATTTATAAACAGTTAATCAATTACTGATTATACAGTTAGTCAATAACTGAATACTGTATTTACAATTAATCAATAATGAATACTGTATATGCAGTTATTCAAATCTGATTATTGTATATACAGTTAATCAATGATTCAATACTGTATTTAAGTTAGTCAATAACTAAATATTGTAAAAACAGTTAATCAATGACTGAATAATGTATAAACAGTTTATCAATAACTGAATACTGTACATACAGTTAGTCAATAACTAAATACAGTATATACAGTTTATCAATGATTAAATACTGTATATTCATTAAGTCAATAACTGAATATTGCATAAGCAGTTAATGTTTAAAGTTTTGCATTTACAGTTGTTCAATAACTGGATGCTGTTTATACAGTTTATCAATAGATGAATACTGTATATATTACATATACAGTTAATCAATAACTGAGGTATGATATTATACACACGAGCTATATTTGAAAGAAAATCGACATAACTCTCAAACTCTAAAATAAATGTGACCGAGGAGGCCTATATCACAACCGGGTGTGGGTCCTGCGTCATAACGTGAAAATGCATGAATTATTTAAAAATCGGCTTCTCTTCTGGGTATCTAGTAGGAAATATGAGTGCAGCTAAAGAATGTGTATGAAAACCTCTACCATATTAGTTATTAAAGGTCATATGAAACGATTTTTAACACTATGATTTTCTTTCATGAATATAAAGCTTGGTATAAACAAATGTTAAAATACATGATGTAAGATTTTTTTGCCTTTGCATTACTGAGAAATAACCGTGAAAACTGAGCACCTGAAAAAATTCTTGCCCGCTTATCGTTCTTGATTTTGTGGATTTATGACGTCACAAAGACCCACCGATGTAAACAATGCATTAAAACTAGTGTAATTTTACAGTAGTTTATCGATTAAATTTTAGTAATTTTTGCATATATGAACGTGTCTTTCTTTTCAAATGAGATCATTTGATTTCGTAGTAGCCTACAGATGACTTAGTTTTAATTGGTCGTTAATGAATAAATCTAATATCAGCTTCTCACAAAAGTAAAATCATGATGAAGATCCCGTACTGGAGTGGAAATTTAACGAAAGAATTGCTCCAACATTTACAGCTGATTAATGAATTATCCTTATCCTTTTGAAATAGAAACATCATTTTCTTCTTCGGTACGTATAATGATTGAGCTACATTTAAAGGGAATTAAAGCATTTAAATTGATTTGATTTATTTTGTCACATAAAAAAGTATATAAGGCAGGCCAATGAAAATGTTTGAGGCATTGTGTACATAGTTTGTATTTAAGAGCTGCTATAAAATGCCGCAAAATTATTCTTAAATTTTATTTCGAAATAATATAAATTTCTGACTTATTGATATATACATGTAGCAATATCTTTAGAAAATACTTTGTGTACAAGTGTATTAACGTTTTATTAAATTAGATCGCGGAAATATGGCATTTAAGGATTTAGAAATGTATCGGTAAAATAAATCGGTTGTTTGATAAAAATAGTTGTGAACGAATGTGAAGATAATCAACAGATTTTATTAAGAACAAGCATCAATAATGATAAAAAAAAACCAAAAGAAAACATTGCAGAAGAAAGTGAGATAAAAGGGATCTGTGAGTAAACACCGCACATACACGTTTTAAAATCAAAACACCGCACATTCCAGTACACGTTTCAAAAACAAAACATTTGAAGAAATTTCTCTTAGACTAAAAATAATTAAATGGTAACATATTTGTGAATTTGAAAGTGAAACAAACAATATAATCGTGAAGCGAATGAGGCACAATGAGGCCTACAAGTTGTTTAGAAAAAAAATCTTAATGAATTGCATGAACGTGCAAATGGGAAAAAACGATCAGATTTATTTTTGAATTTGTCAATTTCATTAAAAAGATCAAAATAAAACATATAAATATGCTTATATTAAAATTATATTATACTTGCATGTGGATCTATGAAGAAAATCATTTATTCTCCCTGCAGTCTCGAAACTGAATATCATTATGTACACGCTATTAAATGTAAATAAAAACGCACACGATTTCATTTCTTGAGAGAAAAAATACTGACGTGGTTGATTATTGTATAATTATACAAGTTTTTATATAAAATAGTATTTTTTTTCTTTTAAAATGCTGCAAAATGACATGGATATTTGTATTCACAACATAGCTTCATAAGGCGATTGGGTCTTACTGACGTCATAAGCAAGGGAGGTAAGCCGCGTAAGTCAATGTTCCTTTTCCCGATTAAGTAATTTTGATCGACTGTGGCGCTCACATTTTGCATAAAATATCCAAAAAACAATGTCAGTCTTATTAAATAGGCACTTATGAACTCATTCCCGTATATAACTCAATATGGTCAGGATATCGTTTCATATGACCTTTAAGAAGTTATTGCCATATTTGTTTACCCTCAATGAAAAGGTCGACTTTACTTATTACACCTGACCATCCCGTAGTATGTATGGATCGCTTAATTAAACTGTTTATTATACCTTTTCTGTACTGTTTTGTCACCTGTATTATGCACCAAATGCCATTAGATTTAACACTGTTGATTTGTTGATAACTACATTACGTGGAACCTATCATTATGCAGATTTTACATTTGTAATCTTTTCAATAATTTTCGTCCCACTGATTTTGACTCAGAATTCTTAGTAAAGGAACCTTGTCATTATGAAAAAAAACACCTATAAATTTTGTTTTTCATGTGTTACTTAAACTAAAACTCCAACCAATGTTCGATAACTTCATGCTGGAAAATCGAAAAAAAAAAATACTTGGGTAATAAGTAAATACCTTATTTACATGTAAACTCTTTTGTTAGGAAGAATATAACTATATGTTTCGTGTATGTTCACCATTTTTTCCATTCTAAACCATTATAATAATATTTATTTAGAATAACAACCGTGTAAACGCATAAATCATTATAAGTCAACAAAATTAAATTTGTGTACTTTCAATTTAACTACATTCAATGTAGAATTCAGTGGTGTATAGTTTGCCAAGTTTTCACATTTAAAAATTAAGTCGATCAACAATTATGTTAAAAATCTTGTTTTATTTTTAAAGAAATAAAGTTTATTTACTTATCACATTTTGTTTGTGTAAACACCAAATTACTATTCGTATCATGTTAGATTTCATTTCTGATTTGCTCTTTCTCTCAAGTCCTTATAATTATTTGCATAGTCTAAGAAATCATGACCATATTTGTTCAATAAGAATTCGAATGCACTAAAACATATTTGACCATCACGTTATAATGCATGTACCTGTTGTTCAAATCGTTAATGATACAGTTTTGAAGGGATTTGTCATCTCTGCTTTGTCTGAATGCCTATAGATTTTACACTCTTATTACACTATGTGTAACCTATCATAATGTAGATGTTACATTTATAGTTGACTTGTAACGGTCGTATTGGCACAATTCGACAATCATTGCTTATGTTTTATTAAACATTTTTTTATCCTCGGTTTCGACTCTTTAATTCATTTTTTCTGCTCTTGCTTTATTTTAAACTAAACTTCTAATCAATGTTCGATAACTCCATGTTGAAAAAAAGAAAACATACTTGGGTAACGGGAAACGTTCCTTATATAAACTATTTCCTTTAGTATGACATCTTTTTATGTACTTGAAGAAGTTTTATATACTAGTAAGTTCAGCATATTTGCATTTTTTGCAAAAGAGAATTTGTTTTATTTTTGAGAAAATTGAAAAAAAACTATTTGTTCTTCAAATTAGCAAGAAGTTATACTGACTGCTTCACTGTAAATAATGAACATCATCAAATAAATGTATGCTAATATAAACTAATGTGTATGATGTAACAGTGAAATCTTCTATTACATGTATTTAGTGGAATGAGGGTTTGATAGAGGCTGGATATCTGTCTCCTTTATCTAAATTTCCCTCTATGTACATGTAGATAATTTTGAAATGGAATTCACGAAAACTTTGTGCTTATTAGATTAGATTAGATATACTGCATTTATTTCGATCATGTATGCAATCGATTACTCTTTCTTGTCTATGACAATCAACACCCAAGGTGAAATAAAAGTTTACAGATATGCTTATACAAAAAACTAATAGTGAACTAGGCTGGAACGTGGACAATTCTTTTAAAATTCGCGGACATCTTTTGATTTGATCAGGCGACAACTATGTTCTTTTAAAGGTGAACATTATTGTCTGTCAGTCTGTCTGTCTGTCTGTCTCTCTCTCTCTATCTCTCTCTCTAAAAAAAATGACCTTTTAGTTACAGTAAATGCACCTAATTTACTATCACCTCCGATAATTTATCTTTAAAATAACAATTATCATGTTTTAATAATAAACACTCCTTGTTCTATTAGTTGTCTCCATGAAATTAATTAAATACCAGTGGCTCAAGATATTAAGTGTCGTCTACTACCTGAAAGGTGTTGAATACGTGAAAAACAGTGACACATAATGGAGAAGCCGGGATTTTATTAATCAGAATGGCTGAACAATTATTTTCTTTTCAAAAACAAATCTTTATCAAATGTCGTCTACTACCTAAAAGGTGTTGAACACGTGAAAAACAGTGACGCATAATGGAGAAGCCGGGATTTTATTAATCAGAATGGCTGAACAATTATTTTCTTTTCAAAAAAAAATCTTTATCAAATGAAAATTGAGTTTTAGTTTTAAACAAGAATTCGTAGTAAAGTAAAAAAATCGATATGAATTGATAATCAATTGAATTGAATATTATTCTATGATATAAAAGTATCTGCCGATCAGGACGAAAAAAATTATATCATTTCATATTATGTTATAAACAGATAATTAAACTGTAAATTTGTTGTTTTGACACTCAGTCCAGCAAAATAGTACACGCGAAAAAATATTTGATGAACAGAAAGTTGTTTTTCTTAAGTTAAAGTTGGTCAACAAATTGTCCATCAGGTCCGGTTTAAAAATCTTATCTATAGTATATACATGAAGATGTGCTGTATTTAGTCAAAATCCGAATATTCTTGGTTAAAAATTTGATTGTTTTCTTATATTTGTAAATAGAGCTCTTCTTCTCAAAGATAAATACGAACTGAATATTGCAGCGACCAACCAGCCCGCTTAGTACTATTAATTTGCCATGCATAATTATATACTTATTAGATAGAAATGTTGGCATTATAACGTGGAGCCCTTTAAACAGTGTTGAATTGTTTTTAAAAAATCGAGGGGGCCGTTTTAATGTTGCATGTTAATCTTGTGAAGCCCGAAGGTTTTATGTTTATGTATCCAACCGACAACCGATAAGCGCATGCTATGATCATTTGTGACGTCATGAAAAAGTTCACACAGAATTGTACGTTTTCGCTATTCTGTAGGTTTATATAAGGGAACATATTTCTAAATGTAAATCATGAAGAATCCGTAAAATCGTGTTCTTAGTCACGTTTAACGTTGGAAGATTAAGATGTGAATAACCACATGAAAGAACATCACTTACCCAAGTTCATTTAGTGCAATTGTAATATTGTGTGGCCTATATGCATATCAAATTTATCAATGCTAAACAAAAACGTCTTGATATAGACACGCAATGTGGTCTTACAGTACCTTAATAATGAAACTGTACACAATGCATGTACCTAACATTTTTTTTCTCCTCGGTTTCGACTCTTAATTCATTTTATTTTAAACTAAATTTCTAACCAATGTTCGATAACTCCATGTTGAAAAAAAGAAAAAATACTTGGGTAATTGGAAACCGTTCTTTATATGAACTATTTCCTTTAGTATGACATCTTTTTATGTACTTGAACAAGTTTTATATACTAGTAAGTTCAGCATTGTTGCATTTTTTGCTAAAAGAAAATTTGTTTTATTTTTGAGAAAATTGAAAAAAAAACCTATTTGTTCTTCAAATTAGCAAGAATTCGAAGTTATACTAACTGCTTCACTGTAAATAATAAACATCATCAAATAAATGTATGCTAATATAAACTAATGTGTATGATGTAACAGTGAAATCTTCTATTACATGTATTTAGTGGAATGATGGTTTGATAGAGGCTGGATATCTTTCTCCTTTATCTAAACGTCCCTCTATGTACATGTAGGTAATTTTGAAATGGAATTCACGAAAACTTTGTGCTTATTAGATTAGATTAGATATACTGCATTTATTTCGATCATATATGCAATCGACGATCACTCTTTCTTGTCTATGACAATCAACACCCAAGGTGAAATAAAAGTTTACAGATATGCTTATACAAAAAACTAATAATGAACTAGGCTGGAACGTGGACAATTCTTTTAAAATTCGCGGACATCTTTTGATTTGATCAGGCGACAACCATGTTCTTTTATAGGTGAACATTATTTTCTGTCTGTCTGTCTGTCTGTCTGTCTGTCTCTCTCTGTCTCTGTTTGTCTCTGTCTGTCTGTCTGTCTGTCTGTCTGTCTCTCTCTTTCTCTCTCTCTCTCTCCCTCTCTCTCTCTCTCTCTCTCTCTCTCTCTCTCTCTCTCTCTCTCTCTCTCTCTCTCTCTCTCTCTCTCAATATGACCTTTTAGTTACAGTAAATGCATCTAATTCACTATCACCTCCGATAATTTAATTTTGAAATAACAATTATCATGTTTTAATAATAAACACTCCTTGTTCTAATAGTTGTCTCCATGAAATTAAATACCAGTCGCTTAAGATATTAAACGTCGTCTACTAACTGAAATGCGTTGAACACGTGCAAAACAGTGACGCATAATGGAGAAGCCGGGATTTTATAAATCAGAATGGCTGAACAATTATTTTCTTTTCAAAAACAAATCAATATCAAATGAAAATTGAGTTTTAGTTTTAAACAAGAATTCGTAAAGTAAAAAAATCGATATGAATTGATAATCAATTGAATTGAATATTATTCTATGATATAAAAGTATCTGCCGATCAGGACGAAAAAAATGATATCATTTTATATTATGTTATAAACAGATAATTAAACTGTAAATTTGTTGTTTTGATACTCAGTCCAGCAAACTAGTACACGCGAAAAAATATTTGTTGAACAGAAAGTTGTTTTTCTTAAGTTAAAGTTGGTCAACAAATTGTCCATCAGGTCTGGTTTAAAAATCTTATCTATAGTATATACATGAAGATGTGCTGTATTTAGTCAAAATCCGAATATTCTTGGTTAAAAATTTGATTGTTTTCTTATATTTGTAAATAGAGCTCTTCTTCTCAAAGATAAATACGAACTGAATATTGCAGCGACCAACCAGCCCGCTTAGTACTATTAATTTGCCATGCATAATTATATACTTATTAGATAGAAATGTTGGCATTATAACGTGGAGCCCTTTAAACTGTTAAATTGTTTTAAAAAATTCGAGGGGAGCCCTTTTAATGTTGCATGTTGCCCGAAGGTTTTATGTTTATGTATCCAACCGACAACCGATAAGCACATGCTGTGATCATAGTGACGTCATGAAAAAGTTCACAGAGAATTGTACGTTTTCGCTATTCTGTAGGTTTATATAAGGGAACATATTTCTAAATGTAAATAATGAAGAATCCGTAAAATCGTGTTCTTAGTCACGTTTAACGTTGGAAGATTAAGATGTAAATATCCACATGAAAGAACATCACTTACCCTTGTTCATTTAGTGCAATTGTAATATTGTGTGGCCTATATGCATATCTGTTGTGCGACAAGTTTTCTTCATTTATAAGTAAATATTTTTACAATTGGCACCTTTTTTCATTTAAAATCACTCAATGTGTTTGTGTTAAACAGAGATGGCTTGTGCTTCTCGAGGATTAAACTTGATGTGGATTGGGTAGTCATATTTTCTTTACAAATCCGCATGACGTTATTATGCATCTGCTTTAGATTTTAATGTAACCAATTTTCAAAACTAAATTTATTAAATAAATATCAACTGGATAGGAAAATGAATATTTATTTAAGATATATATAAAGTTTCGAATAATTGACATGAATTAATAATCAACTGAATATTATTCGATCCAATGAACGTATTTTGCTCTGAGAACTGAAAACAAGACAATATCTTCTTTATCAAAATATGAAGTAAAGTAGATATATGCAGTACTACATAAATCAGAATACCCTAAAATTTTATAGTTAATCAAACAATGCAAAATGGCGTAAACAAAATATTGGGTGTAAGAATTTATTGGGTTTTAATTCATAAAACCATTTTTTGAGTGATATGTTTCACAGACACTATAAATTGAATTTTGAAACAAAGAAGAGAAAAGCATACAAGCAGTGCTCACAACATTCACGAAAATTGAGCTGTCACTTATATTTAATTTTCTACTTTATTGTTAATTATGTTTTACTCACGTTTACCATTGCAAGATCACGATGGAAACAACCACGTGAAAGAACAATATCACTTACCCTTGTGTTCATTTAGTGCAATTGTAACAATGTGTGGGCTATGTGCGTATCAGTTGTGCGACAAACATTGTTTATAAGTAAACATTTTTCATTAATGCTATTTTTTCCTGAAATTATTCTGTGTTTCCTTTCTTTCTGTTTTTCTATTTATTTTGAAGCAAATGACTTCTGGCAATTACTGTAAAAATTCTATAATGAACAAATATTATATCATAAAGAATATACTTTGATATCTTATCATTATCTTACAATTAATACGTTTGTCAATTATAAAGCACACCATGTGTTTGGGACTTGTCAGACGCTCATATTGATGTCGTCAGGTGTTGAACACGAATAAAACAGAGATGGCTGGTATATATGGGTTATGTAAGATGGGTTATATACGTACTTCACGAGACAATAATAAGATGATAAAATAAATTTATTTCATAAAGCCATTTCTTGGGGTAATATGTTTCACAGGCTTTATCATTATAAATTAAATTTTGCTCATTGAAATGAAACAATGAAAACAGGAGCAAAGTTAAGATGGTGATTCTATTTCCAAAGTTCTCAGAAAGTTAATTTCATTAGTATTAAAATGCAACAAATATCTTAAATAGCTGTAGTATTGCAGCCAATAGTTTGTGCCACCTCAATTGATTGGTCGTGTCTTTTAAGAGACGTTTGGGCGGGTGTATATGTTGAAACAACGACTGTGATAATGGGAGTTATCGCTTTTAATGAAATACTTTGAATTAGCAAATCATCAATCAGTTTTCTGTTTTCCGATAATAAGAAATTACGTATTGCTACCTTTCCCCGAAATCTTTGAATATAAGATTGACATTTCATTTCATTTTGAATTTACAAGATGTAGACAATTCTACTATGAATATCAAGTTTTTAAAGGGAAAGAATATCAAGAAAGACTATTTAAAGTAGCTTAAACTAGTGAACGAACGCAGTTAGCAGATACTGGGTCTTTATTACAAGGAAAGGACAGGTAAAAAGCAGTAAGTCTAAATTTCAATTACCGAATTTTATCGTAAATCAGAGAAAGTTCCTACTTACATGTATTTAATAAGAGGAAAGTAATCAAATAAAATTTCAACTGGTTGTTGTTAGATTTTTTTTTTTTGAAAATAAAAATAAATTTATTTAATGTTGCGAATTTAATTATGGAAAAATTATCTTAGATTTAAAAAAACAACCACGCCTATCTGAAAGACCCCGGACATTGAGTGCTGTAGAAATGGAAGAATAGTGAACAGTTTGATTAAAAATAAACACCAAGTTAAAAAGTTCACCGGGATATAAACTTGTTTGGTCACTTGATCAAATCCTGGCTTCTCAAAAGATAATATTGCTGTTTATTTTTTATATTTACGTTTGAGAAAGACAAACCGTTTAGAATTATTAAGGTAAGGTTTGCGATCTCTAGTATTTTTCGAGTATCGTATCATGCCATACATCATTTTGTTAGAAAAAAACCCCTTTATTATTATACCTTATGTCTTGCTAAGCTTCTGATTAAATGATGGAACGTTTTCGATATTCTATAGGTTCGTATAAGGAAGCATCTGATTTGCAAATGTAAATATTTTCTTTTGCAAATGTACACACTGGTTGAATTCGATCCTTAAAATAATGTGACCGAATTTAATTATTATATGAAAAATGACGTAACAATCCATGCGCTGGCGAGAAATGGTACTCGGCGATAACTAGTCGCACGCCAGTATAGTTATTGTAATTTGTGTGGGTTTTTTTTGCAAAATAAGTTGATTCCTTTACTAGATACGTTCATTGTTGATTGTAGAAAGTGTTAAAACGATTGTACAGAGCGGATGGATCAAGCAGATAGGAAGCCTAACCTACACTCGATACATAAAGCAATGAACCAGAGTCATATAAAAACGAATGCAACCAGTACTTCCTCATATTCCACTTCAGAAAGGGAGTCTTGTTCTGTTGATGGGGAGTTTCAGGCGTTCTCTGGCTCAAGTACATCCGGATTTTCGGATAGTATTATGTCAGAAAACACAAGGTCAAAAGAAGATTCAGTTGATGACGACTGTTTATCGGAGAAGAATGGTGACTTGATCCTGGCGTTGACTGGAGCAAGGCTTTGGAACAAGTTTCTGGAGACCGGCACAGAAATGATCATTAGTCGGAAGGGGAGGTATGACTTAAATACGCCTGTACCTATTAAGTTTCACAAAAATTCCTACTTACCGTTGTAAAGGTCCGAAGTTTTTGGGGGGTTTGTGTGTGTGTGTTTTTCAATTTATTTTTCAATATAACAAATAACATCAAATATTTTACAATCCAAAAAAAAAAAAATAGTGATATTCGTTTCATCATTTAAAAGAAATTTAATACATATTTTAGGAGAATGTTTCCATACGTCGAATTTTTCTTGCGAGGAATGGATCCAATTGGAATGTATGACGTTGTTTTTGACATCATTCCAGCAAGCAATAGCAGTTTTAGATTTAGAAAACACAAGTGGGTTCCATTTGGCATTAAGGGACATGAATTCACCAATCGCCCCTTTAAGCATCCTGACTCTCCCAGCATGGGTTGTGATTGGATGACGAGGAAAATCTCTTTCCAGAAAATAAGGCTGACAAATAAGCGTGATTCCAAAGCTGGAACCGTAAGTCACATAAATAACACATTACCTCAAGGAGGCTAGGTGTTCAACAAACTAGCTATCAGATAAATTGTTATTAAATTTAGTTTATTATTTTAAACTACTTTTTGTAAAGAAAAATTTGATATATTAATATGTTAGCTTTAAATTTTGAACAGTTTCTTACAGATCTAAACAAAGCTCTTCAATTCGTCTAAACATGGATTCGACCATCCACCTTTCTTAAGTCATTCCAATATTAGCCTAAATTTGTCCAGTTGGAGAAGTGTTGGTCTAATATACTATAGTACTCTTTTTGTATTTAATAGTTCTCACTGCATTCGTATCAGATGTACGTGGTTCAGATCTCCATTGTCAAATATGACAGAGAAAACACCGTGTCAACGACCCAATTCCCTCTCCATTCGACGTCTTTTATTGCAGTGACCGCTTATAACAATAGAGAAGTAGTTGGTCTAAAAATCAACAGTAACCCTTATTCTAAGGCCTTCAGAAATCAAGTAAAAAGGTAATGTCAAATATCTAATCATATAATTTCATTAAGCCTTGTCTTTATCTGAATGGTGGTGGTACATGTATCAATAAACTTATTTGTTGTAGTAACATTTGAATTAATTTCTTAGATCGACTGATATAAATCGAACGTTGTCATATATCATTGTAATTTATTGTGGAAGTGTTTTACCAAGAAAGGAAACTTAACTATTTTCAAGAGAACTGTGAATTGCCAATATAAATGTAGATCTGTCTGTATGTTTAAAACAAAAGCAAAAATTTGTCAACGATTCTTTTCATAATCTTATGACAAATTTACTACCTAATTCATGAATAAAAAAATTAATAACGAAAGGAACTATTTAGGGATCAACTACTACTAACCGTCATTTAATTAGTATTTTGTGTACATGATAATTTGCTGTGAGTGTTATTACATCAAATGTCTTTAGAATGAAGATCCAATCCGGAGCAAGCAAGAGTCCAAGATATCGTGGTTCCACTGCCTCTGTTCAACAAGACGGTTTGAGTCTACAGCAGCAGTAAGTTCATTAAGGTCACGCTAAAATCTTGTTTAATTAGTTCTCACCATTGTCTCAATGAAATTGCTTGGCCATTCCCGATCGACTGAAGTAAAGATATTAATACCTTACACAAAAATGTCATCAGCTTTTTTTTAAACTCATAAGCTGTTGTTGCAAATTTAAAAACTGAAAAATATATTTATGCATGTAAATGCGAATAAAAATCAACTACATTTCCATACTCAACGATCCAGAATTAAAAAACCGAGATGGGCGAATGAAACATGTTGAAATTTCCTATATGCAGTACTTTATAAGTATTTTATACGGGGAAATATTCGCTCCCGTTTTATTTTCGCCCACATTCACCCTCGTTGTTAGCGGGCGAATTTAAGACTGGACGAATTCCGATGTCTTCAATTATTTTTCTTTAAACACAACTGTGTCTGGACAAATTCAAGACGGGGCGAAACTGTTTGCAAGTGTAATCGTGCGAAAATTACACGGAACGAAATTAACCCTGTAAACAGTAAATAAATATCAAATTTAACTGTTATAAATATGACCGTATAATACAGGTTGTTAAAGTTTTATACTACATGTATATTCACAATATTTTACAAATATTTCCAAATTAACCAAAGAAACAGTAGATTTATTTTGTTAAATAGCTTAACCACATACCTGCTTTTTTACAATTTACAATCAGCTGTATTTTCTATTTTGCAATTATATCAGAATGCGATTAATCAAATTTAGGCAAGCGGTCTGTTGTTTATGCTTTATTTTAAACGATTTTTGTTGAAATACAATTACTTTGACTAGAACAAAAGGTGTACAGTGAAACGTCTGGTTTACAGGGGGTGCTGGTTTACCAAGGTTTACCAAAAAATTACCATTTTCAAGGAAATCTTTTATATGTTCCATAATGATAATAATTATTATGAATAAGTTAGAACTATGAAAGCAAATCATGCTGTATCTGTCTTATATTGTTAGATATCCTTTAGATCTCTCAGCTTTATATAAAAGACCTGGATTAAGTGAGTATTTTGTCTCTGTTTGCTGATTACAATGATTATTACAACAACAATGTCGAGGTTTGGTTCACATTTTTTACATATTTTCATCCTTTTCATAACTTTTAAAATTTAAATTTTGGCCATATATATTATAATGAATCAAGTATTGAAAAAGTTCGAAGGCGCAACTTTTCTTAACAGCTGCATGGAGAAAAAATTATGAATATTATTGAATCATGTGCACATTACATTAAATTGACTTGTTTATTTTGGTTTTAAGACAACCATTCACCATTACCTGATACGTCCGAGAAAGCTTGTCAGACAGAAATAACTACAGAAGAAATCCAATATATACAGCATGGATTTTTATTCAGTAAGCTGAACTATTAATTATTTTGAATTTCATTGTAGCTGCTTCAATATACACCTAAAAACATCAAATCTTTTGAGAAAAAAAAATAATTGGAACTACATCGTACACGTACCTGCTAAAATATCAGATGTAATTATTCTGTGAAATAATTAATGTTTTATAAATGTGTTTGTTCTGAGGTTCATCTTCATTCACGTTTTGTTTAAGCTCAACTCAAAAGGCAGTTTTTTAATTCGATACTACCAGTGCATCCATACTCCTTGATAGACTTCACAACACATGAAAGGGGTAATATTTATTTTTTAAACGAGTACTGCTTCACTTTTTACTTTTTAAAACATTTTGTTCTCTGCTTGGAAAATGAGAAAAGTTAAGATATTTATTCGACAAATTGATATTGTAAAGTCAATTTATTTTCATCTTAATGTGATATATTCCTAGCACACACTGAATAAAACGTTGCTTTTAATTATAATTCCCAGCATTCGATGGGTCGGCAGAAAGTGTTAATGGGGCGAGATGTGACACGGACTACAGAGCAAGGACGGTGAGGGAAGAACAGATGGACGAGTACAATACCAGGATAGAAAGTATTAAACTTATTAAAAAGATAGATAAACTAGAGCAGAGCTCGTGGCAAAGCCCCGAGTAGGTCTTCCGTTGTTGCTGCGAGTTGAAAATATATGTTATATGGTGTCAAACGATTATAATGACTATACTTTCAGTTCTGCTTTTGTTATAAAAACTTGTTGTGATTGAAAGCCTGTATATAAAACGTGTTTTGAAACAAAGAAAGGAAGAAAATATTTTAGGAAAACTATTTGTCGAGCAGAGTTTATGTAATCGTTTCAAACATTCTTTTAAAAGTGAGATGTTTAATGGCGAGTTAAATTTTCAAGGGTAGCAAGCATTGTTATAAACAGTATGTACTCGTGATTCATGTCAGGAAGTGTATTTCTTTTTTAAACTGAACCCGCCTACAAAACACGTAAACCTTTCTCAAAGATAACTTCTATATTAAAATATTTCTAAATTTTTGAAGACTATGTGCAAGTTTAGAATTGCGTGCTGACAAAATTTACAGACCCTAAAACGTACTACTACACCAAAAAAGCGTGCGGCCTACGTGAGAGAAACGTTTCGTGTAAACCTTTTAGAGTTTCATGTAAACCGTTTAGCGTTTCGGGCAAAGCGTGTAAATCGTTTCGAGCAAAGCGTGCGAGAACCGTGTGAAACGTTCATCAAATTTCATTCGGAACTCTCTGACAAGTTAATTGTTTCAAAATGGCGCCCGTGTTTTACATTACTTTAACACAATTGAGCGAATTTTTAACAAACAAAAGAAAGGTATATATATTAAAAGACGACTAGTAACAGATAAATACATGCATATTTAACGTTTTCATGCGATGTTTCAGTACTGAAACAATATCAAAATTCGCTATACATAAAAAATATTAAATACAGTTAGCGAAACATGATTTCTATTGGAACAAACCTAATCAACTTTAACTTGCACGATCATGTTTTGATAAGCATGTATTTTTATTATTTATTTACATCGATAACTCTTACTAACTCTTACTTGTACACAGACTCTTACGACAAGCAGCACACATAACCTCGGACATCGGGTGAGACCTGCACCTGGCTAAACCTGTCAATCAAACTCTGTGTATTTGTTTTCATTGGATGGTCAGGCGTCTCTATTTTGTCAAAAGCCAATGGAAAATTAATGACTTCAAGGTAATCGGAATACGTATTTGATGAAGCACACAATTTAAATGATAGAAAATTTATTAATTATTTGAACAAAATTAAATGTAAACATAGAAAGGTATTAAAAAAATTAATTATTATGGGAATCTATACGCATGGTACTCAATTCAAATAGATTATATTATGATTTTATTATTTTATGTAGTAAAATCACCCTTCCAACTGTTACTCAATTACATAACAATTGATGACCTGGGGCTATAAATGTTCTGAGCTGTGTGCGCTGAAGCGACACAAGATTCTCGGTCGCATGCGGCAATTGAATTAACACAGACTGGCCGAATAAACAAAGGGGTGGGAAAGTGAAACAAAATGTTACACATAAGAAACCACCAAAAATGATTTTCGACAGATCTTGCTATCTTTTCTCCAATTAAAATAAAAATCCAGTGCGAGCACCTGTCAGCGGGGCGGGAGGAGGGGGGGGGGGGCAGCAAAGAGTTCGCTTCCACAATGAAACTACAGTAGTGATTAATATGTGACCGATAGAATCTAATCTAAAGTTGTTTAAACTCATGTGAATATTTTTTAAAATAATCATCGAATGCCTCAATTCAGGGCATTCCTTTATCGTGCTAGCACCTACCGCAAACATGTAACATGGAACTTTGATTATAATTTGATTTGATTTTTAAACTACCTTATACGCTATCGTATAAATCAATGCTTAATCAACTGTACAAGTAAAATAAATTCATCTTTTCATCTTAAACCAATATAATAGTTGAAAACATAATAAAATATAGTTAAGTCCGTGCAAAATATGAAACATAAACGCGTCATAAGGTACATGTAGAAGAACACGAACCGACCGCGGATCACTTATCCACTCGCGCCGGATCTCCTCAGCCATGTGCGAGGGATGATCATCATTTAAATGTTTAATACTTGAGGGGGGGGGGTGTTGATTTAAAACATTAATTGTACAGTTTTTAAAGTAGTTTACATAAACAAACCAACCATTAGTTTATGTCTAACGATTTTTCCGATTTGGAGTAATATCGTTCATTAATATTCATTTACACTCAAATATTTAATTAAATATATACAAGTAGGACAAACTTTTATAACATAAAATTAAAACAGTTCTTGTATATACGGCTATATTAACTCAAACACGTTCATATGCATGTAAGTGTAAGTCGCGGTGTACGAATCTTGTGTATTAAATAACCGCTTACCGCTAAATAATGCAGCCGTCGCTGATCTCCTCGGCCGTGGGCAAAGAATATATTTCGTAAAGGTACAACGCACAGAAACGCACAGCTCACAACCAAGGAAGATTTGAAAAGTTTGCAATATAATGACCTTACTCTATCAAATAGAAGTTATATATTTTAAACTTAAACCCCACAATTGATCTATGTCTATTATTGCTTTAGAGAATGACATTGTTTTTATTAATTAAATGAACTATTTCTTACTTGACATCCAATCGTTTAACCCACAAAAGATTTTGTGTAATCAAAACTAACACAATTCTTGAGTTCGCGGCTAAATAAACTCATATATGAGAGACGCAACTCTCGTGTATTAGATAACCGCTGACCGCTAGGTAGTCCAGCCGCGAGCATGGTGACCGATTTTCTCGGCCGCGGGCGAGGGAGAGCTTACGTAATGGTACACACACACACAGCTCTGATTCAAGGTAGATTTTAAATGCATGGAGTTAATAAATAAAATGTAATGCATAGAGTTTTTTAATTCCATATTTTGTGGCTTAAAAGAAAAGAAAAAGAATGTTTTGTTTTCCAATTGCCGTTTTTAATGATTGTGCACTATAAGAACTTCACAACAATGACTTAAACTCCTAAAAAAAAAAGCATGTACTCCAAAAAAAAAAAATCTTATAAATTAATGCCTCCTGTATAAACCAGCATACTTTCTGCGGCAACTTTATGCCAGTTGTACGCACAAAGACATTCGTTAACTTGTCAAATGAAAACAGGTACATGTCAACATGTAAAGCTTTTTACACTCATACTACACAAATCACTTACAAAATAATATTGTTACGACCTTTATGAGATCCCAACAAACAACTTTTCCAGCGACATCCATATCAAAATCCAAACCATTTTTGAGTTATTACGCAAAAACTTTTAGGGGCTATTGGCCCTTAATTTAAGGGACCAGCCCTTTTTTTATTGGTGTCAAATGAAAGCCCTTGATATTCTGCACAACTTTTATTCTACATGTCTTAACAAAATATTTTTCATTAAAAAGATATAAGGAAAATATGTCTAAATTTTTGCACTTTTTGGAATCCTGTTTTTTTACCCCCTACCTTTTCCTAAATAAGGAACGTAATCCAAAAACAAAAACCGATGTATACAACTTCAATGTCTTTGTTATTCAAATTCGTTGGATTCTTATTCCCTGCTATCATAGTCTCGGAGCCTTTGTCTGGAAACCAAAGGCCCTAAAAATATTTAAAAGGGGAATAACTCGTTAACGGAAAAGGAATTCTAACTTTTATGATTTGATGAAGATAGTGTTTTGTAAAGTCCATTAGCCCTGAAAATTTGAGCAAAATCCGTTCAGAAATGAGCACGATATGAAGCCTCAAAGTTCGCGTCTAGGAAGAAAAAAAGAAAAGAAAAATAAGAATAATCTTAACCCGCACAATAATAGAAAGGTCTTCCGTTGGAAACGGAAGACCTTAAAAAGACTCTAATTCCAATTGATAAGACAAATGTGCAAAGACCCGTTTATAGGAGATATCTATCTATCTATCTATCTATCTATCTATCTATCTATCTATCTATCTGGGTTCGACAGACAGACAGATAGATATCTAGCTAGCTACAGTGTAGCTATATGTCTGTCTGTCGAACCCAGTGCTAGAATTAGATAATGTTTAAACTCCAAAAATTTAGATCATTTACTTTGAATAACTGAAAAAGAGCTTTTTTAATTAAAATGCTTTATGTTGTGATAATATATAACTTATTTGTTTTTAATTGTTTTTGCAGTGTGGAAACAAGACAAGGAGTAATAATTGAAGGAGGAAATAAGGTCTCCACAATTTACAAATAGAACAATGAATGAGATCAGATGCAAATGTATGCAAACTCAAGTATCTGGATATTAGATTTTTATCTTATCATTATTTTTAGAAAGTACATATCTTTTTCAAACTTCACTTAATTAAGTTTTTTTTTGGCATTTTAAGATTCTTTTCCATGGAAAATGATTTTAAAAAAGTAAAACAAATCCTTGACAGTTCTTGTTATTTGAGTTAAATTTTACAACACGCAACTCATGCGAAAACAAGACGAAAAGTAGATTCGCACAGTACAAGAAAATTCCCTTAAATTAACTTACTTACATGAATAGAGTTTCTTAAGAATTAGCTTGGAATTTAAGTACTAGATGCATAGGAATTTATGTTTTCATATTCATCAGAATGTACAAATTCGTCAGTTGATATACAAGAGAATGTTGTTTGACGAGTTTGATTTTCATGAATTACATATTTAGTATCCATTTATCTCATATAATTATAAGTAGTTAAATTTTAGAAGATGTAGTAGGCATATGTTAGTTAAGTTAAAGTAATTTGTGCACCTTGGTACACCATTCAATATCTAATTTCAAATCTTTATATCAAACTTTACATATACCATCTAAACTACACACTTTGCGATGCTGGATATTTTAAATAAGACAAAAACTAAATCTGAAAAATAAAATGATTAAGTGTTATTATGTAACAGTAAATATGTTTTCTGAAATTTTGTATTTACACATATTTTATTTTACATTTCAATCATGTATGTTGTACATGTATTATTGTGTGATTTTTTTAGCTCACCTGAGCTGAAAGCTCAAGTGAGCTTTTCTGATCAAAATTTGTCCGTTGTCTGTCGTCAGCGTTTGCGTTGGCGTTGTCGTTGGCGACGTTGTCATTGTAAACTTTTCACATTTTCTTCTTCTTCTCCAGAACCACTGGGCAGATTTCAACCTTTGGCACAAAGCATCACTGGGTGAAGGGAATTCAAGTTTTTTCAAATGAAGAGCCACGCTCTCTTTAAAGGGGAGATAATTGAGAATTATTGAAAATTTGTTGGTAGTTTTCAAAAATCTTCTTCTCAAAAATTATTTGGCCAGAAAAGCTTAAACTTGTGTGGAGGCATCCTCAGGTAGTGTAGATTCAAGTTTGTTCAAATCATGGTCCCCATGGGTAGGGGGCCACAATAAGGGGATCAAGTTTTACATAGGAATATATAGATAAAATCTTTAAAAATCTTCTTCTCAAAAACTATTAGGCCAGAAAAGCTCAAATTAAAATGGAAGCATCCTCAGGAAGTGTAGATTCAAGTTTGTTCAAATTATGGTCCCCATGGGTAGGGGGGCCACAATAAGGGGATCAAGTTTTACATAGGAATATATAGATAAAATCTTTAAAAATCTTCTTCTCAAAAACTATTAGGCCAGAAAAGCTCAAATTAAAATGGAAGCATCCTCAGGAAGTGTAGATTCAAGTTTGTTCAAATCATGGTCCCCGGGGGTAGGGTGGGGCCACAATAGGGGGATCAAGTTTTACATAGGAATATATAGAGAAAATCTTTAAAAATCTTCTTCTCAAAAACTATCTGGCCAGAAAAGCTCAAATTAAAATGGAAGCATCCTCAGGTAGAGTAGATTCAAGTTTGTTCAAATCATAGTCCCTGGGGGTATGGCGGGGCCACAATGGGGGAATGGATTTTTACATAGGAATATATAGAGAATATCTTTAAAAATCTTCTTTTCAAAAACCTTTAGGCCAGGAAAGCTCAAATATGAGTGGAAGCATCCTCAGGTAGTAAAGATTCAAGTTTGTTCAAATCATGGTCCTCGGGGGTATGGCGGGGCCACAATGGGGGAATGGATTTTTATATAGGAATATATAGAGAAAATCTTTAAAAATCTTTTTCTCAAAAACTATCTGGCCAGAAAAGCTCAAATTTGCTGGAATCATCCTCAGATAATGTAAATTCAAGTTTGTTCAAATCATGGTCCACGGGGGTAGGGTGAGACCACAATTGGGGTATGAATTTTTATACAGGAATATATAGAGAAAATCTATAAAAAAAAATTTCTCAAAAACTATCTGGCCAGGAAAGCCCAAATTGGTGATAAGCATCCTTAGATAGTGTAGATTCAAGTTTGTTCAAATCATGGTCCCTGGGGGTAGGGCGGGGCCACAATGGGGGATAAATGTTTATATATATAGAGAAAATCTTTAAAAATCTTCTTCTGAAAACTATTAGGCCAGGAAAGTCCAAATTCGAGTGAAAGCATTCAAGGTGGTATAGATTCAAGTTTGTTTAAATCATAGTCCCGGGGTACAGTGAGGCCACAATGGGGGATGAATTTTTACATAGGAATATATAGAGAAAATCTTTAAAAACTATTTGGCCAGAAAAGCTTAGACTTGTGTAGAGGCATCCTCGGGTAGTGTATAAATTCAAGTTTGCAAAATCATAGTCCCTTGGGGTAGGGCGGGGCCGCAATGGCGGGTTGAATTTTTACATAGAAATTTATAGAGAAAATCTTTTAAAATATTCTTGGAAAGTTTTCAGTCCAAAACTCAGTACTTTGTTTGAAACCTCAGGTTATGCAGATTTAAGTTTGATAAAACCATAATTCCCTAGAGAAAAGTGGGGCCACAAAATGGGGAGGGGGGTATATAGGTTTAGAGAAAAATTTTCTTAGAGGTACAACAACAAAAGGGACTTGGTATTTACTAAAAAAAAGATGTGGATAAAAATTGGCAGATTTTCAGAAAAAAATAGATCTACTGTACTTAATTGTAAAGATATTTTGATTTCGATACTGTAATGGTAATTTGATCAGAGTTAAGGCTCAGGTGAGCGATGTGGTCCCTGGGCCTCTTTTTTATAATTGTAAATGACTAACTGTTACATAAATATGTATAAAATGAACACGGAAATATTTCATGATACATATGTATACATTTGAATTGCAGAAATCCAGTGATTGTTGTTTTTGAAAGTCGTATAAAAAGAATCAAACCTCTCACAACACTGTTTTATATATTAAATATTTTATATTGCTGAAAAATTTGGAGATAATCCTCCGCATAAGGAAAAGTAATCGATGTTTACATTTGAAATAGCTGACGTAACTTTGATATCGGCTTCCAATTTCTTATCCAAAAATAGAGTATATTATTTTATATTAAAATTCTGGTTTGTTTTGTAAGCATTTTGTCTGCAATTAGACATAACATATATGAATGAGTCATGCTCCTTATATTGTAAAGATAAGATTTATAATCTGCACGCAGAGAGAGAGAGAGAGAGAGAGAGAGAGAGAGAGAGAGAGCATGCCATGAAAAGATATTTTATATGTAAATACCTATAAAAAAGTGAAGAAATGAATTGCGTCAATATAAATGAAAATTATAATTTCTTCAAACAAATCTTCAAAAAAATCAAAATTGTATTCAATCAGATATTTTATATTCACTTTTACTCTCTTTATTTATCTAAATTTCGTGCAGATGTTTATTCAAAATGCTTTATATTTTTCATCTTTTTTTGTTTTAAAATTTTGTCCGTTCATCAAATTCAATCAGTTTTGGTGTATATTTCAATATGATATTATTAAGAAGTTCAGGCAGTTTAATTTTGATGAGCATTGAGATATAGATAACCAAATTAAGTATCATATGTAACTCTCATCTGTCTCCTTAACAAAAGAAAAAAAAACGAATAGTTTTTATGCAATCTTTAATGGTATATGTGGTGTAATTCGGGTAAGATTTTTGTTATGAGTCTGAGTGAAAATATAGATGCAAAATGACAATAACAAACTGTCAACCATCTCAAAAATCCATAAAGCGAAATACAAATTTAAAGCAGAGCAACACGGACGTCTGAATAGATTGAGGTGGGATCAGGTGCCTAGGGGGGAGTAAGCAACCCCTGCCGACAGGTCGCAACCGCCGTGTGCTCATTGTCAAGGTCATAACAAATGGAAGAAACCAGTCCGATGTAAAAATAATGGTCTAACAAGT
The DNA here is from genome assembly GCF_963853765.1 of Magallana gigas. NCBI lineage: Eukaryota > Metazoa > Mollusca > Bivalvia > Ostreida > Ostreidae > Magallana > Magallana gigas. The sequence goes on from NC_088862.1 coordinate 20,490,167, forward strand.
ATGAAAAACGTCAGTAAGCATATGTCCTAATGAACCAGCAAGTTCATTGTGTCGACAATAGAACTTGCGAAAAGATTATTTTAATCGAGGTTCTTGATATTTCTGTTCCAACAACTTGTTAGTAAGTACCATGCCCTTTTTAATAATTGTTTGTATGTATAACATGCTTGGTAAGTAGCATGACTCTTTTAATAACTGTACGTATGTAGAGCATGCTCTTACATAACGAATAAGCTTAGAGACATAAACCCCGTAAGCAGGTGATGATTGTATATTGCTACATAAGTAAAGAAAGTTGACGATGGAAAAGTCGAAATCGTGCTTCTCTTAATGATGCGTTTTACCAACTCTAGGCCCATAAAACATGTTCTGTCTTTAGTTATTAGTCTCTAAACTTTTCTACACGTCTGATGAATATTAATGTGACCCGCCATTTATAACCCCACGAGTGCAAGAAAACCCAGCATTGAAAACACGATGGAAGAACAGTTTGTTTACAACTTGGAATCACGTTTTCCATGTCTTGAATTAGATAATTTTTATATCAGATGATACTCGAATCGTTATTAATCCGATATTCATGAATTAATAACTATTTAAATTGTAAATTATGCGTAATAAAGGTGAAACACGATTTTAGCATCATCAACACGATAAACGGAGTAGATACCCTCCCCCGAGGGATCCATGTACTGAAAGATTACAAAATTTAAGTCCTATTCAGCATTATTACCTATTCCATTAATCTACGTGGTCTATCTCCCTATTGTTTCTACCCTTGTCAACCTTTTTTTTTCTTTCCTTGCCAAATCTGTCACACTTAACGGTCTATCCCTCTTTCTTGTCGTCGCTTATGTTGTTGATAGACAGAGATGAATGTCACGTGACCCATTGTATGTGGGGTTATTTAAATCTTTTGCATTTTTTACGGCACGTAATTTTTTTTTATTTCGTTTATCTTTGCTATACGATTGACTTTGACAGCGTAATTTATGTGAAAGTCATATCTTTAAATAAAGTAAGGAAGCAAATAATCGGACCTTATTTTTGTTATTCACTAAAAATATACAAATATCTTTGGCAGGGGACAGTTTTTTTGATACAATTCATTGTAGCCAAGGGATGCATGTCTTTGGAACTCTGTAACTAGATTTCCTCAGTTCCCATTCAGCACAAATACCTTTAATTCTTTATAAGGCCAATCACCAATTTCTGAAGAAAATTACTAATCAAAACCTGTAAAATTCTCTACATACTGGTTTTTATGAAATTTTGACCCTTTCATATTTTGCTAATTTTTCATGATTTTTCAGCTTTTTAGACTTCCCCCAGCTAATTCCCTGCAGAGGGTTGACCTTCCGTACCGCGTGCATGTTGCACTATCACATGTCACAAACTTACCGGTGTATAGTTTTCAATGTCCCATCCACCTACTTTTCGTGTTATTTTACCTCCCGTCTGTAACTTGCAATTTCACTGTGTAAAGTAAGCACAACAGTCATAGCCGCAGGTTTCGCATTTTACTTCTGATTCTCATGTACCTAACATAAGGGGCCTACATATTGCATATCAATTTCAACAAGAGACACCCCTCTAACTAATGATAATCATTAAAAATCATTTCATGAATTTTAGCAACACTCATAAGCCTTCAAGTACAGCAACTCTCAATTTTACAAAAATATTGACGAAATTATTCGAAACTGTCCCTTGCTACCTTTTAATACTCTAAGATTATTTTCAAAGGCTCCATGAGAAATCCACCGATATAATGATCATTGTCAACTCTAATGAGAAATCTTCAAATCTGATAACAATTATATTCTATATATAGAATTGTTGCAGTTATATCCGCATTGCTTAAATTCCATGGAATCTTATAACTCTACATTCATATTCATTTGCATTAAATTCAAGGTTAGATGAAAACTTACTATAAGTTGTGCAGATGAGTGTTCTAGTCAACGCCTTGATTATTTTTATTATAAACTACCTTTTTTGTTTATTGTGTAATTTAAAACTAAATTTGACTGAGATCTGTTTCCAAATTATGAACATATTTCAAAATGCATTAACCGGACAAAAAAAGCACATCTTACTGTATGTCAAAGGCGTCACTTACGTAGTCAGCGTGGCAGTGTTTGAGATACGAAAACATTGTAATCACACAGACGAATTAACAACAAAACAAACCCAGAAATATTCCTTTGAAATTAAAAATTTCTTGCTGTGTATTTTAGGGTAGCTTGTTTGTCTACCACTAAGCCCGCCAGCATCTTTAAAATAATAACTTAAAACCATAATAGTCAAAAAGGAAGTTTTACTATGAGCATATAACTTCTTAACCCATACACATACCAATATTCTATGGTTTATCGTTCGCTGTACGTCGTTGTCCTTTAGTCTTTTTTCCGGAAATAATAATGCCAGTTGGACGACATGGTAAAATGGCTGTTCCTAAATTTCTATATTTTTCATTAATTAAATCAACCTCTAATGTTATTTATTATATGTTCATGTTATATCTTTTTTTTAATATCTTATTTTTTTTCCTGTAATATGATGTAATATTTTCTCTTTTGATATAAAGTATCAATTGAAAATATATATATATATATATATTTAAATTTTCTTAAAACTTTCTTAATGATTTCATGTATTATGATATTTTTCTATTTGGATATATACCGTAGTTTCCAATGAAAATATATAATTTTGCATGCTATAAAAAAAAAATTATAATATTCTAACTTCCCAAATATTATGGTGATGCAACCTATATTTTTGGGCATTAACAGGTTTGATGGCTTAAAGAAGAAGTAATCTAAGGAACGTCGCGCGTGTCCTTAAGCTTAAAAAACGTTTTATTTGTTAACCTGAGATTGTCTTGTAAATAATGATTAAAATGTTTAAAGACCTGTTCACTTTTAAATTAGTGAAGATTCTATGTGTCTACCATTCACATAGTTCATTGGGCTGCACGTGCTTTTTTTTTTATAAAACGAGTTATGGCACCAGTTCTAATCAATATGAGACAACAAAATTATTTCATTTGATGAGATATTAAGTAATGTATACATATTAACACTCTTGATATCAGGTATTTTTATACACAAATGTTGTTTAAGAAGCAATTTGGTCATGAACAAGGAAGAACAAAATACAAGGTCCACGTTATGTGAACTATGAGGCATATACAATTATAAAAATTATTTTGTATATATATATATATATATATATATATATATATATATATATATATATATATATATATATATATATATATATATATATATATAAGAACAAATAAAAGGCATGGAAGTCTTTTCATAGATAAACTTGTCAATATTGGAATACTGATAAATCATACATGTAAGTACCCCTTTCATTAAAACACATGTACCAAATAATGCAAGAGGATGCTAGTGAGGACAACATGTTGGCTTGACAGTCTACCATTTGTGTAAAAAAAATTTGAAACTATCAGTTTATGTTATAAAGACTTGCGCAATATCAACAGTTCAATGCTAATAGAATTTGTCTGTGTGACAGGCAGATTTATGATACGAAAAAAAAAACCAATCCGGGCAATTTAGAGTTATCGAACATTGCTACGGATCGGCGTTCGTAAACAAGCAATTCAATGAATTCCTTTTCGTGCGAAAGGTTTTCTGAAGAATAAATAATGGAAATTGATTATATTCATGCATTTTAAAGCAAATTTCAATGCACAATACATTTTACTATTCAACGCAAGTAAACTTTTTAGTAAGATGCATGCAACATGTTCAGAAGGTACAGTTCAACTTTTGAGTTTCGTAGGTTTCAGCGTTAATCATGCAATTTGATGGGAAAAGTCTGTACACTTTTGAGTCAATTGTTCCTACCATTGAACCCCTCTTCCAAAGAATTAAGTCATTGACTCAATGTTTATTATGAGAATCTGATTATAAACACTGCTCTAAAAATTTTAAAATATTTTTGTTATAACACAACTGTTAATATTGCTTAAAAATTAGCAACGTTTAGGTGTAAAGAAATTAAGACAAAATGATAAAATGCGTATAGCTTTATTCAGATTATTTTTTTTCTTTTCTTTATCTAGTATGATTATTGTGAATAACTTGAAATGATGTTTGAAGTCATGCTTTCACTTCCATGAAAGAACTGGAGGAAAATGTCAGTAGGAAATAGAAATAAACAATTTTTTAAATAAAACCAATGCCTCGATATTTCGGTGGGATGAACACTGACCGCCATTTTCTTTTCTTTTTTAACGGTTAACTTCTACATTAAATGCTTATTGACGTGTAACCAAATATATTGCACAACGGGATACTTCGTCAAAACGCTATCTATGATGAAGTAAAGTATTGAGAGTATTGAAAACTAGACGATCTTTATGTCTGTATGTATACTTGGAGTTTTATTTTAATTACTAAAATTAAAATTACATTTAATTTAACTATGTAAGATAACACTGTCAATTAAACTAACAAATTGATTGGTCATTTTGATAATACACGCGTTTCCTGAGTTTTGACGCAGAGTTGGTCAATGAAACAAAATATTAAATGACATCATTTAAGGTAGAGTTCTACGCCAACAATTTGTGTCGTGGATCGTGAAAGTATCATTTCTTCAACACCATTTCGTTGTTTAAAGAAGGATAACATTTATATTTGGTGTGAATATGGTGTCCAATAAAGTCAAATTAAAATGAAATTTTAATAACATCTTTTGTTCCTGCTTTTTACTAACATACGGATGAAATCTTTTAATGAGACGTGTTTTGTAAAAGAGAAATATAAGACAATAATTTTTTAAAAAAGAATTTGAATCAATTTGGCAAAATATTTTTGTATTGAAAATTTGAATTTTAAACTCTACATTGTGTTACTTGCACCCACAACAGACTTTTTACTTTCTCATAAAAACACCAAAGAAAATCGTATAAAATAATGAATGGCATATATCCTTCTTTGAACAACAAAATAATGTTTCAGAAATGATAGTTTAAAGAATCCTAAAGAATAAAATTTTGGTGCAGCATTGCGCCCCAACTGGCTCATTAGTTAGAAAAAATTATTTCGATAAAAGGTGACAGTGTAGTGCAATAATGAATACTAGGACATTGCTCTCTAGCACGAGAGTAAGGTTTTGATAAATTATTAAAATATCGGTGATTTTGTGATAGAAATATGCATATTCGATGAATATATATATATATATATATATATATATATATATATATATATATATATATATATATATATATATATATATATATATATATATATACCATATTTCATGATACAGGATTTCGAATTATAATTACTTAACTTAAATAAAGTCGCTAAAATGCAATTATCTGAGTGTTTTGAGCGTTGTAATGGAGGCGATTCCCCGTGATGACTGCACATGTTACATCCGACTCCTGTGTTATGAACTTATATTGATTTATCACTAACTTTTATTTGTTTATCCGTGTATTTATCAATTATTTCTGTTCAGAATGATGAAAAATCATTTATTACAAGAGGATTGATTCTTTATCCTTAATGTAAACGACTTGAAAATGATTATTTGATTACATGTACTAAAATCGGGGTTATGTGATTTCTAACGTTACACTCTAGGTTTTTATAATCAGGCGTAACAACACAGCTAGGAAAAGGAAGATATTGGTTTGACATAAAATGTTGATTTTTTCTTATTCTGTACATGCACTGTACAATTTCCAAGTATGCAATTTTAAGGTGGAATAACACACCTGGAAAAATTCACTCAAATTAACAGTAAGTTATCTGATTTTGAAAAATATAATGATAAATAAACTATACATATGTCAAATAAGCCAAAATTTGCAAATTGGGAATAAAAATGAATATAAAAAAAAATTCAATTCAGTAAGTAACAACAAAAGCGACTGCAGGTTCGGACTCGGGATGTACGGATCAAAAGTCCGACACGTTATCCACTTGACTATGGAATAATTTATATGTTACCATCGATAAAATCCTTTAGATAAAACTAAATGTCGTTTCGATCAGAGGTCGTTTTGTGACGATATGTTATTCCACCTTAATGCAAATAGTTCAGTCAAGCTTGCTAACCGCCTTTCAGTTTAGTATTTGGATTGAGGTATGTTTAGCATGTACAGATTTTGACGATATACTATCTGTAGAACAACTGTACTTCTCAAAATACTCAACCTTAATGAAACGTGAAAATAAATGTCCTGTCAATCTTTCCTTTATAAGATATTGCATTTTTATCAGAGTCCAGAGGATAAATTAAAGAATTGAAGGACTATCGGCTACTTTGATCAACCGTTTCTTAATTAAAACATTTTCTCATGAGCTCATGTAGTCCAACAATTTACTCATTAATAAATAATTGGGGGATTTGTAAAATCCTAATACCTAGAATATGAACTGCATCGCCTTGCAACACTGTCCATCAATTTTTCATCTTTTTACATTGTTAATATGTATTCAAAAAAATTATCTTCCTTAAAAAAATTCTCTCATTTGGTACGAAACTTTGGTCTAAGCCAGAAACGAAAATAATTCAAATCCTGAAGATCAGTATCAAACTTATACATATATTTTAAAACGGTCTGAAATTCATATGCTTATGTAAAAACATATTAAATGATAAAAAATAGTTATGTATTTCAAATAAAATATGATCTATTAGAATATCAGTGCAAGAAATGTTAAAGGTTGCTGTATTGAAACTATTTTTAATTTCATTTGACTGAAGTCAATAATTTTGGTTTGAATTTGATAAGACGGTAATTATTCAGACACCTCCAGAATTTTCATCCTACCATGTAAGAAAATTTGTTTGGCTAGCTCGTTACTTGCAGCAAAGTCTTTTCTTACTGTAACATTTACCATAGTTTGTTGAATGTTATACGTTTGGGAAGGAAAGATAAAGGATGAGAAATGTTCTCCCTGTAATAAATTTGAATGATGTACTGGTTATTGAACTGTATCCTTATCCCTTCCACGTTCTAAAAGGCGGTAAAAATAAATATGCATTAATGTTTACAAGATAGATTATCAGCTATAGTATGTCCCAAGTTAATAATGCAGCACATTTGGACGATTTTTTATAAAAAATATACACACCTGTGAAAAAAGTGCAATTGAAAATGATGAAAGGGAAAATTTCCAAAATATCTTCATTGACACATTTTCGTTTTTCACTCGGAAAAATTCACAGAAACAAAAAACTATTTCTTACGGAAATTATTAATGGGGAATGATTACATCTGTTCTCTTTTCGGAAGTCACTCGGAATACCTTGCACAATTTTTCAACATTATCATCCGGGTACCTTAATCTCTTTTGCAGTGGAAAATCCCCGTCGACATTTTGTTTTTAGCTGTGTATTGAAACCTGACAAGCTTGAGGCAGCGTTTCAAAAGGGGAATCTTGGAATTTTTTTATACTTTTGAATGAACATTGTTTAAACCCAGAGGTATATATAAATATAGAACGTTTCAAGAAAATGTGCGGCATAAATATCTTGGGACAGACTAAAGTGAAAATCGTGGCAGAAAATGTGTGATTGATGCATATCTTTGTAAAGTGCATTAGATGTCTACATAATGAAATTGACGATGTGCTTTTATAACTCACTTCAAAAAAAAAAATTCTAAAGTGCGTTGATTTGGTCCCAAATTAAACCTTGAAATAATTTAAAGTGTGGATTTTTTTTCAAAGTGCGTTGTCACACATGTTTTCCCCTAGCTTTTAGCTTAGAAGATTTTTCCTGAGCATAATCTACTTAATATACAACATATATACACAAAATCAAAACATCGATTGGAAATCAAATGAGCTAAAATATAATCTCAGACACAAAAGCAAAAAATTAATCGGATATGCATTTAATACTTAGCTATTTAAAATGAAGTTTATACAAAAAAAACTTAGATCATTAGAAACGAAATTCTAAAAATGATTCCTTATTTCTCTTAAAATTATTTTTCAGTGTGTATACACGAATTTATCAATAAATTGTAGTTTTGAAAATGCATGAAAAAAATGTTGAATTGTTTATTACAATTTGTGAGTTCTAAAATATAACAATGGTTTTTTTTTAAAGGACCAAGCAATACATAGAACCCTTATTGCTTCTACATGTATCTTGTTTGACATCCCTGAACGCAGGTCTGGTGCGTGGTAAGCCAGCGATTCTATAAACTGATGCATGTGATTACCAAGAAATCATCCCTAGAGAAATGGCTTCTTCTAAACAAAAATATCAATAATCGGACCAAGAACGCCCACGCATGCCGGCTTGTTGCCTGGCAACGAACTTAATATTGTCGTCTGCTTCTTTTTCGGCATGAACGAAGCATTACAGGTTCTATTCCCGGCAATTGGAACAGGCACATTTTGTTTGCGATTGAGATGCAATAGGTTTTTTTTTCTTTCATCGCTAGAATCAATGATGACTAAACATGGACCTCTTCATTCAACAATAAGAGCCATGAATCGATAAAAAATATGAATGAGAGAACACTCAGACCTTGATACGCTATCGAGTATTAGGTCTTGCTAATGTTTTAACATGAACGCATACTACATACATTAGTTTTACAAATTTTTTTTTATATCTGAAAGATTACACTTGATAAAATAGCAGCTTTTAAAAGTACAAATAAATCTGCACAGAGATTTATTTTTTTCAAAGTTTTAATAATCATTTTTTAAAATTAAATCTAGTCTTTGCATTGATATGTAAAACGGCTTATCGCATACCAGTTCCTCTATTATTTTTAAAACTACATTTTTAGGAACATTTTGATAGCATAAAAATAAACTTAAATAGGCTTTTTTGTATGATGTATTTAAACTTAAAACTTACCTACCATATGCTGTACATAACTTATTAGGTACAGACACCAGATCCATATCATAGCTTGGTATGTTTAAATGTGACGTAATACAAAGAATATACTGAAAAACAAGTTTACAAATTCAATTCAACATTGTCACTTTTACACTATTTACAGATTAAACAGTGTTTAAATGGAAGGATGGGTAAATAGAAGCTACATCGATAAAGAATATACCCGTATCTGAATGATATTTCTGATTTCAATGATACAAAACCACCAAAGATATCAAAATGCAACAGATATTTTATTTTTTAATGTCATTGTTACAAAAGAAGATAATAATGTTATTTAAATAACTCGACCACATTTGTATTTTTATGATACTGAGTGTTAATTAATAACAATAATGAACATAACTATTTACCTTTTACTCTAGCGAAGGCAGGACCTATCAATGACATGACAGATAGTTTGTCCCGCGCGTTTTGGCGGTTGTACAGTTGCCAAGGGACGTCATTGCCCCTGACAACGTGACGACAGCACTATGTGCATTGTAATGATGAGTACGACACATCGAAGCGTTGAAGTCAGGTATTGGATTCTCAGCCAGTTTCCTTACGTCAATTGACTTAAAAAATGCATCATAGATTTTACTATTGAATCAATTCCGTAATTTTCTTTAACGAACTTCTTTTTTATTTTGTCTTGTACGCATTCACGAAAGTTCCACTTGTTTTCAAAAGTGTGTCCATTTAGTCCTGCAGCTCTGTTCGTTTGCCTGGTGTTGATTTGACAAGGTGTTGCAAATTTGTGAGGAACAAAAATTTTCTGGAAAAATGGCAGAGGGTGGTGAGGATATGCCGGAGATCAAAGTAGAAGAAGTTGAAGGTACGATTCTTTCTTTCCTTAAGCAGTGATATCGGAATCCATAATCCCTTCCATATTTTTGCAGAAATTCATAGAACTGCTATCATATCCAAGGGACTGATGTGCTGTGTTTAGTAATTTAGATTGGATCTCTATTTTCCATATTTTTACCTAAAACCTCGTGTCTTGCAGGATAATTATACGCGTCGTCCTCACAAACAAACCTTTCACGTAATTCCATCTCCTCTAGCCCGAGTGTATTCAGACCGAGAAATGAATTTAACCCCGAGACGGATATTGATGGAATCGACAAATGCCAATTCTAACAAATGTGGTGCTCCCGTAGTCAGGTCTTCCACTTATGTAGCTTTTTAATTACCATCGATTGCTGCCGAGCTTTTTCACACGGTTTGGGGGTTTTTGTTTTTTATTATTATTTCTTTTTTACTCGTTAATGTATTTTGTCAATTGCCAGCCGATTTAATGAAGAAAACATCAAGTAAAAGAACGAAATTGCCATACTTAAATGATTTACCTCCGATCTGCAAACACCGCTATGTGTAGTGTGAGTCTTAGTAAGATTTATTATATCAAATATAGAAAATATACTGTTATCAATCACAAAAACCGCACGCTCTTGAACGTGTTCTTTTGTGCGTGCCGATTTTGCCACGAATTTATTTATCTTGAAAAACTTAAACTTCAGAGCGTTATCTTCAGCATCATTTTGGTTGGCAAATTTATTTGTTTGAGCTGATAATAAGTTCTTTATGATTAACTCCAGAATTCAAAGTCACATAACATCGAAGTCAATGTTTTGTTGTTTTTTTTTAAAGTGAACGACGTTGATTTTTTTTCTTTATTCAAAAAAGTATTTTATAATGTTAGCACATGTATTTGTTTAAAAACATCAATTAATCATAGTACTAAAGTATTTTATTTGAATGCATTTATTGCAATATTCAATAAAATGGAAATATATAAAATGAAATATTTAACAACAGCTTAAACATAATTTTAAAGACTCTCTAGATTATCGTTTTTAGTATTTGTTCAATCGATTAATTATATCTTTTTTTTTCTTTTTTTTTGTGCTTTTCTTTCATATAAAGGTTGTTGAATTCTGTTAAAGTATATTTGATTTGAAAATGTTCTTATATGAAGAAACCGATCTCTTTAAATAGAAAATGTATGTTTCGAAGAATAAACAATGTTATACATGCATATTGTTGGATATACTTTAAAACCTTATGTTACTTATTGATAAGTCAACATCTAAACTTTTCGTATTTTGAAGTCAAATAAAAGTTTAAATGCTGACTAATTCAAAAAACTATTAGGGAAAACATTACTCCTTAAAAATGATTAAAAATGAAACACGTGTACAGTTTTAAATTTTGGTTTTTAATTTCTATGCACGTAACTTCCTGCCTACATGGTTGTTGCTTTTCTATCTTAATAAATAAAATTTTGGAGTAGATACAATGTATAGATGTTAAGAAATTATAAGCTTTTGTGTCCTTCAGTAAGCAAGTGCTTTGAAACATTAATTTGCATTTTAAGCAATTATCAAATTTCGCATTTAATCATTTAATAGTAATTTGGAGATGACGCTATCATTCTAAAATAATATTGTCTTGATTTTGCAACAAAGTAATGCAAAACGTCCAACAAATTTGGAGTTAATCAACAGCCTCTACAAACCAATAACTATGAACCTCTCTCTCTCTCTCTCTCTCTCTCTCTCTCTCTCTCTCTCTCTCTCTCTCTGTGCCGTCATCCTACGCACTAAAAGAAAATTTCCTGTACAAATTTTTATTTCCTCGACATCAATTCTTTGTTGGTTTTGTGCTACGCCCAGGGAAACACTTTTGGGGCTATTTTTATCGTTTATCAGATTATGGAAGCGCATGATAGCATATCACTGCTTCCAGAGTTGACTGAGAGTTTGATCCGTTTGTGGTCTATTGCATTTCAGCTGTAGTATCTGGTTAACCATTTAAGATCAGTGGTAAAACAATATTGTTCTCTGGTCGCTGTAATGTGTGTACTTAAGCTGGAATTTTCCATATAATGGAAGTAAAATTTGTTTTTCCTTTTTTTTCAATTTTGCTACTAAATTCATGCAAATAGAAAATCATGTAGCGGGTTTTTCTTATAATTTTTAATATTTCAAATACATTAGGCATTTTTCGTAGCTAAGTCAATAAGTTAAACTACGTTTTGTAAATGTATAGTATATCACTAAACATCATGAAACATATGCATATAACATTGAAACTTGCAAATTATATTTAAAAAGCTGGTAAAATAATAAAGTATCTGTGCATCGAATTTTTGCCATAGATGAACTATCAAAATATTACAAACTTAATCCAAGATAATTATCAATCAAGAATTTAATCTTTAGTAATATGTTATAAATGCACATAGGAGCAACCTCATATCAAATGATTACCTCGGTAAATTGTGCCTTTCTAACAAAAAATCAACCTAAAAATTACTAAAATTTACTAAGATTTTTGTCATAAATGACCCATGAAAGTAAAAAAGTTCAGTTTAAGTAAGGGGTCTTCTTGTTATCAGACATACTTCTTATATTAAGAAATTCATGAAATTTTGACACAGTCAAACAGATCATGTAACCAAATGATTCTATCAGTTTAATCAAATTTGACCATCTTGTTTTCGCATAAAGGTCAGGTCAAGGTCCTTACCTTTTTCTTCCACTTAAAGGATGATAAAAATGAATATAGTATATGCAATTAAGTAGACATCTGTTTAAGATATGACGTTTCTAATCTTCAATGCAATGATAGAATATCAGAATCTGTATTAGTTTATATTGTTAAATTGGAATAAATATTTAAACTAAAATTTTTATTACTCAGCCCGCATTTCCTTTAATTTTCTTAAATTTTGAAGATATTTTTATTATTTTTTATTATTCTAATATCAAAAATATTTCTGATTTTTACATATTATGAAGACATTATATAAAGATATAAATTGGCAAAAAGGCTAATATATTGACCATTTAATAAGAGAAAAAATCCGATTTTAGTGATTTTCTCACACAAATCAATTTTTAGAATGAGCTAGTGCTTAAAATCCTAATAAAATATCATTTGATATGCAAATCATATTTCAAAAACATGTTCTGAAACTCGAATATCTTATTAGTTTACATTAGTTGAAAAACTAAACTAAACTAAAGTGTTATTCTTTTTAAAATTCTAAACAGACTCATGAATCTACAGCAATTTTGAATCACAAAAACATGACTGTGATGTTTTCCTACGCAAATATTCAGCCAAAAATATAGTCCTTGTTAGATTCTTAACTTTGATTATTATTTCTATGCCAAGCTGCATGACAGTAAAAAAAAGAAAAAAAATATGATATTTTAGATTCCTTTCATCTTGATTTAATAAACATTTAATCAAATTTACTTTTGAAAAGTCAAAAACCAAAAAAGACACCTCCCTTAACTTTAATGCAAATTGACAAACTTGAATGTAACATGCAATTGAAATTCTGTTTTACAAAAACATATTTTTTTTTATAAATCACCATTTTATTATAATATATAAATTGGAAATTTACTAGAATCGCGATCAGTTATCTGCAATTTTATATCATTGTCTTATATTTTATCAGAATTTATCATTTTTAAATAAGATTCAATTGTTAACAAATTACCGATCAGATCCAACTAGACATATGATATTTGGATTTTTAAATTTTTACGGTACAATCGCGTGTTGAAGAATAAACCCAAATGGTAAACTTTAAAACTGGATTTCATTTCAATTTTTTATGATTAAACCCTTTGAAGAAATTCATATTCTTACTATTTGTTTATTTATATATATATATGTTCATATTTTTGCGTTTTGGTAAAAGGTAATGTTTACATCTTCCAGTGTCTTTGTCTGTGATAACACTACGACTCAATTTTTAAAGTATAGTCGAATACTTTTCATCAATGACTATTTTAATAAGTAATCGTACAACTGCTGAGAAGTACATGGATATAAGTAATAGGGAACCATTCATTAAATATTATACGTTGATAAAATATTGGCGGGCATGATCAAATCTATCGTGATGGACTTTTAAATGAATTTATTTTTTGAGGATTTGTTTGATTTTTGGGGTGTTTATTTTGGATATTTTTGCGCTTTGTTAAAAACGTTTTAACATCAGATAATATAGTGTATAATGTTTGCTTTAGAACAATGCAATTTTTGATATTTCTGTTTAATAAGTAAAAAAATTCCTCGGAAAAATGGTGGTACAATAAGAATATACAATTCACCCTGTAACCTCTAAAAAGCATTGGAACTTTAAATTGATAAGGCCTCTTAAACTAAAGCTATTTTTTATTCATTTTCGAGTTATGTTTATCTTGAACTAATGAATCATTTGTATTTAACATTTGTAATTTTACTAATTTTTTTTACAAAATGCATTACTAGTAATTTTATTATATAAACATATCAAGATGTCAACATTATCAGGAACAAACCCTCAAAAATCAAAAATGCTCTGATGCAGTATATTTTTGTTGTCAGTTTTGGGTGTTATCCACAATTCATGTTATTTATTAATTTTCCACTTGTTCCTATAGTGACTACTTTAGTGTACATTTACTACTTTAGTGTAAATATACGACTTTAGTGTACATGTATGACTTTAGTGTACATGTATGACTTTAGTGTACACGTATGATTTTAGTGTACAGGTATGTCTTTAGTGTACATGTATGACTTTAGTGTACACGTATGACTTTAGTGTACATGTATGACTTTAATGTACATATATGACTTTAGTGTACATGTATGACTTTAGTGTACACGTATGACTATAGCTTACATATATGACTTTAATGTACATGTATGACTTTAGTGTACATGTATGACTTAAGTGTACATGTATGACTTTAGTGCACATGTATGACTTTAGTGTACATGTATGACTTTAGTGTACACGTATGACTTTAGTGTACATGTATGACTTTAATGTACACGTATGACTATAGTTTACATGTATGACTTTAGTGTACACGTATGACTATAGTGTACATGTATTACTTTAGTGTACAGATATATTACTTCAGTGTACATGTATGACTTAAGTGTACATTTATGACTGTAGTGTACATAAATATTACTTTAGTTTACATAAATATTACTTTAGTGTACATATATGACTTTAGTGTACATGTATGACTTTGTGGACATGTTATGAAAAGACAACATTCACATATTGTGAAATACGCAGTTTTTCAAAAAAAAAAGAAAACACACAAGAGAAATGTTATATAAAATGATTAGGAAAATTTGCCGTGGAAAAAAATACATGCGTCAACTAAAAGACTAAAACGACAAAATTTTCGTCATTTATGACGCAGAAAACATTAAAAAAAAAACCCAGATTATGTATTTTTCTGTGTTTTCTTTGGTCACGCAAAACACACAAATTGGATTGATGTTTTCCTGGTTAATAAGTCCCTTTCTTCCATAAATTTTCAAATTTCATTGTAAAAATTTCATTCTTAATGAGAAACGAGTTAAGTTTTATTTTGGGTTAGAGCTATGAAAAAAAATAACAGTGACCCTATGCGTAAACAAGTGCTAGCTTCTTTGCCATCACGAACATTTTTCATACTCTAAACCTCTTTTAATTAAAAAACAAAATTATTTAATGAATGGTTACATATTAAGTATTCTATATAAAACATATGTCAGAAAGCTGAAACATTGTTTGTGTTGTAAAAAGTACTGTGTGTGTTTTTCGACTAGTTTATCAGAGAGCAAAATCTATACAGGCTTATCAGTTTGTTTGTTTTGGATATTATCCTTTAGTTGCTGTAAATTGCATTCAATTTTCTTTTAGAGTTTCTAACAACATATTTAGATTTTTACTCATCTTTAAATTTTAAAAGTTTTATTTTCGTCATTTTCACAATTTGAAATCCAAACTGAAAAATTAAAGGTACTTATTTTAATTACATAGTCAATGTAGAAACTACATGTATTTGGTTTGCATTAACAGCAATAATAATAATTATAGTAATCTAATACGATGTATATCTTTAGACTAGATACTTTTTTGAAAATCCTAAATCATTTTGAAAAACAAAATGTTGTAAATCATGAACAATTAAATGTCCAATATTACAAACAATAACTGATGCTAAAACAACAGCAACCATACTATTGGGTTTATATATTAATTTGAATCATAATTTACGCTGTGCTTATCTTTATAGAAAATATAACACGCATGAACATTTCTTATACTTTTCCTTATTACATGTAGCATTTTCGTTATTAATTTTTTTTCTAAATGAATAGAATCAACAGAAATTTCATATTTTGCTCTGAAATAATATATGTATATAATTCACAAATGCCGTTGAAAGGGTTAAGTTTTAAATCTGTTTAGACACATGCAATTGCTAGTTACCGGAATATCCTACATTCATTCAAGAAATGAACTCAATATCTACCCAAGTTATAGTCGTATAACCTGGATTGGGGCAGTTTACGATTTTTAATCCACGAAGCGGGTTATAAAAAAGCATTAATTGCTCCAACCCAGGTTATACGAGTATAACTTGAGTAGATATTGAGTTCATTTCTTATGGTTAAATTTTCTGTAATTTTCTGTACAAATTAACGCGTTTTACTTTTAAAAATGATATTGATCTGTTCAAATTTCAAAAGTAACGTCATGCAGTTTAGTACGTTTCTGACGTTGGTGCATTGTGACGTGTCTTGTGACATGCAAACCAGGTTATACAAATTTAACTAAATTTTTCAATTTAATTGAATGGTGCGTTACAACCACAATAATTTTTTGTTTGGTATATCCAAGAAAAAGGTGTGAGATTTACAAATTGAAGGAGTTACAGTATTTATAACAATAATGGTTTGAATTAGTCATTGTATTATCATTTTCATGTATTCGAAATTAAACAAAAGAAAAACTTGCTGGACAATAACATATATATATATGAATATTTACATTTACTTTCTTTCCCCCTATCAAATTGCATTGATTTATTTGAGTGATATTTACGCATAACACAGAAGACCCAATCACCAAATCTGGTTCGTATGAATACAGTATTCCTTTAGTATTTCTCGAGGAACATGGCTGACTCTCCTCGCGAGATCACGACCTAATATTATACTTACGCTGATCAATATTTCTTGCTGTAAACATATTTTAACAGTAAAATGAATTTAATTGATTAATTTTTTAGTATACTAAAAGTAAATTCATCAAATAACAGAAGAACAAATAAAATTCTTTTATAAGTTATCAAATTTCTGTGCACTATTTTTGTCAGCATGATTCGGCTGTTCCAATGGCTCTTCCGTTAATTGCACATTACTCGTTGCATAAGGCAGAGATTTTAAAAAATATATCGTGTTTTCGAAAAGAGAATAAATGTTAAAAAACGTAAATATAAGCGTTATTCAATTTGTATTCACACACCGTTGCAGTTACGAGACCACATCTTTCAAAAAATAATGATTCAGTTCTTAAATAAGCAATAATAAAAAAAACAATACTTAGAAAGCCTTAAGAATTCCGACCAAACCATGAAATTTTGTTTTTAAAATGCACTAAAATCACACTTTGATTTTTTTTTCAAAGTGCATTGATATGGTAAAATTAACAAATTTAAAAGCAACCCAGTGGAATTTGAAAAAAAAACCCCGTAAAGCACTTTAATGCATTCACTCTTGTATTATACAATATGGTCATGTCCTATTAACATCCGAGAAAAATTAAAATGATGTGTGAGAATTTGAATGTAGCAAGGTTAATATCGTTTGATGGAATTAGCCGACACTCAAAGTACATGTAAAATTGATTATATTTTTCTATTTTACATCTCTTTGTATTAAGAATAACAGTGAAAACTTTTACGATAATAAAGTACACAATTTTCTTTATAAACTGTGTACGGTTTTTTTCATCTCGTGTTATTTTCCTCCTTCTGTTTTTGTCCCGTACGTCTTGCCAGACAAAGTTTTGTTTACAGAGAGATAATTTGAGACCTTGGAATTCGCCCAGTCATAGTTTCGCCCGCCGACAAGGGCGAATGGGCGAAAATCAGACAGGGCTAATATTCCCTGTTTATAGTTTATGGTAAAAATTTGGAATATTTACGATATATTATTGTATATGGAAATCATAAATGACATGAACTTGGACTTTATATAGTAACAAACATTAAATTTTTGTTGTGTTCTGTGGTACAACTGTCCTATATAGCCAAGGTATTTTGCGATTTTCTTGTTCGACGTGTTTGCAAACAGACATCAGAAAAAAGGCCTTTGATCTTCTGATAAGGTCTTTAATTAATACGGTGACTTCCAAAGGTTTCATGACGTTAGGAGAGCGTAACTGCAGACATTCACAAAAGACACTTAATCATTCCTCTCAGTCTTTCTTATATAATGTGTAGGCAATTTTTTTTTACAGCTATTGTTGTATCTATTTATTCTCATGAGATCAGGTGTTACAATGTTTTGTTATAAAATTGAAATGTTTGTTATCAAAGGAAGTGTTTGGTGTTAGTTAAGACTGGGGATCAGCAGGCATCCCTTTATTATTTTGGACTTGCGAAAGGAGCTAAAAAAGGATTTTTTGTTTTCAGTAATGTAAATCAAATGGAAAATGTAAGCCAATCTGCAAAACCACGTGCGCTTCATCTTTTTCTTTAACTTTCTAGTACTGAACAAAAATCACCTACTTTGTCGATCCGCACTGGAGACAGTGTCATTAGCAATAGAGATAAAAAAGGAAATAAGATTTCAAAAATGTTTTTGGCAAATGATAAACCTGTATACATTTTTTAACTATTCTTTCTGAAGTTTGTTTTGATTACAATCGATGCATAACTGAGAATATGCGGTTTGAAAAAGAAAACAATTAATATAGGGACGAAACCAAACGGTTCCATTTGACTAAGCATGTCAATGATGCATATGCTTCCCATACAGAATATTTAAAAAAAAAATATTTTCAATACTTCTATCTTTGAGAGATCGATTCTGCCGATAAAAATATGTGAAAGGCAATATCTTTTAAGATAATTGGTTTGTGTGGAAAATTATTTGATACTATTATAGCCAAAAAATCGGACCAACAACTTTAATCTTCTCCATTAATTTGCGTCATCATTAAAATTAGCTTCATAATTGAACCGAAGTTCGTAACTACGATACTAAACATCATATAACTATTCTATAAAATAGGTACCATTGATGAGTTGACAGTTAAAGAAGATGAATAAAAAACAATGGATGTTTTACGAAATATTACAATGGTGAAGTTCCTTCATTTCACGGCTTGCAGCAAAATATACCGAAATTATTGAATTCTTTTGTCTTACCTACACTAAATAACTTAACTATATGTAGTTTGTAAACATTAATATTTTAGGAAATGTTTTTGACTACTTTAATATAAATAACATCCGGTATGCATCGCCTGTACACGCTATCTAGGAACACAGAGGAATCGGTCAGATCTAGACCAGCATCAGTCCGTCACCATATTCCAAGTTCTTTTTTTTATATATAGCCCTGGTATTATTATATCGGTATCATTGCTTTGCATTAACAAAAACAATTAAAGGGCGTGAATACGCAGTCGCAGGGTCTACAGTTTTTAGTTTTTTTTTGGGGGGGGGGGTTATTTTATATATAGTTAGAAGTTCTTGAAAGCTCATAAAATTGCCGATTTATAACAATTTTCTTCGATTATTTAAACAGTTTGATTGCTTTAACCATTAAATAACAGCGATATCACCATGCAGATTTCCTCCAGGCTTCAAGGGTAGCGAGTAAATTAAAGATTAATTCACAAATTATTTGAATTTAATCGGTATCATATTTCTTCTTTATTTTTTTATTTTTTTTGTATACAGATGATTTATATACATGTATTGCTGATAAAAAAAAATTATGGGGAAGTTTGAATTAATGATGGTTTGTACATTGCATAACAATACTGACATAACAGGGCTCAAAGGTCGTGGTCATTTCAGACTATAATGAACTCCTTTAAAAGAAAAAATCTGTATAAAAGTAAAGGAAAATATCCAAATTCAAGGAGGCCGATCTTGGTTTTCTGCGTAAGCCTACTATAGCAAAGCTCTCTATTTTTTTTTCTCAACCATATGTAGGAAATCACAATTCTATGTATATATAATCTGTCCCAAGTTATTTCTTCCATCAAGTTTTGATAATTTTTATGAAAAATGCGCATACCTGTGAAAAAATACAGTTGAAATCGATAAAAGAAAATATATCCAAGATGTCTTCATTGACTCATTCATTTTCTCTCATAAAAGTTCACATGAACGAAAACAATTTTTGTGGGAATTTATAATTGTAAATGTTTACATCTTTTCGCCATTCGGAATTACTCGGAATACCTCGCACAAATTTTTAACTTTATAATCCGGGGTATTTTATGGCTGCTGCATTGCAAAATTCCCGTAGACTTTCTATTTTGGGTTGTTTATTGTACATGAAGCGGTAGAGGGGGCGTTTCAAATTAGATAATCTGGACATTTTTGTATTAGTGGATGAGCGTAGTTTGAACACAAAGGTATTTACTTATGATTATCGAAATATCAAGCGTAAAGTGATGGAAACAAACGCTCGGGACAGAGTATATATATATATATATATATATATATATATATATATATATATATATATATATATATATATATATATATATATATATATGCGAATTTTCAAGAAAATTTACCATTTGGTTCTTTAATGGGCCATCTCAAAATACAGGTACATTTACTATAGAAATATTAAGGAAAATGTAAGTCATTTTCCGCACTTCGCAGCAGATTTCAAACTACAGGAGTTATTTTATTCAACTGTAATATATGTAATTAGTAATGTCATTTTTTTTTCTTATTTGTAAAAAAAAAATGCCATATTCTACCATCTGTTTTTTTTTTATGGAGGCCATCGCAAAATATCCAAATGCACCAAATTTTGCTGGCTATGGGAGCATTGCCAGTGTAGTTCGGTACAATAGATTCATTAAAATATCAAGGAAATGAAACCCTGAGGACAGCATAAATACATGAATATGTATGTGTGTAAAATTTCCAAGGCATAAACTTTTTACCTTACCTTTTATGTTATTTCTTACAACGTTTTCCTCCAAAGCTTCATTTTATCATAACGTCATAAAAGCACACCGACAATGCTCACCTACCAAACAAAGGAAAAAAGCTTTTAAAAAATGAAATTTTCTTTAAAAATTCAAATATTTTTATCTTTGTTTTGTTTATTGTGTTAAATTCTATTTCATATTTGCTTGGAATCGAAAAAAAGTTCTTTTAAAAAAAGGGTACATAAATATACTGTATTTCACTATAATGCGCAAAAACATGTGCAATGAAAAGTGAAGTCGGCCAACTTAAATGGAAAATTATGGACTTTTTGATTTTTGAATAATAGTTTATAGCTACGTGTAGATATATAAACCATATCTTAAAGTTTTAGGTAGATCTGGGTTAACTCCCCTAATAAATGTACGTTAATATTGGTTGCTTTGATCAATGTGTTAGACGAATGTTAAGAAGCGTAACTCAGATATATATATAACCCGAACTATATATAGAGTTCTTCTTTATTTGATAAGCTCCAGGTAGGGTTCTTCTTAGAGTTGTGTTTTATTAATCAATTTATTTATTTATTTATTTCATATATATTTTTGTTTGAACCAATTTTGGCCATAATTTAATCATTTCATCAATTTATATAAATTACTCTCAGTAAGACTTTGAGCAATAATATTGATTAAAATCTTGTAATAAAAAAAATGTTTATAATTTTCTCGAAAAGGAGAACCCTATTTTCTATGACAGAAACCCTGTTTTCCTGAAGGGAAATTGTAGTCAACTCATACAGTAAACTACCAGAAAATGGATCGATCTAATTAGAATTCGTGGATTGAATCCGATGGCAGATTCAAAATCATCTAATCAATAAATTAGAGTGTGAAAATATCTTGATCCACTCCTTATCAATGTAAAGAGAAAAAAGCGGGAAACCTCATTCATGACCTACAAATGGAATATTTATCGTCTGCAGAAATAAAAAAAATTGACATAATTTATTGTAAATTGCTCTATGTCATTCAATTAAATGTATATATCATATAAACTTTGATACGCGATGTTTTGAAAATTAAACGGATGACTGTGAAAAGATCTATAGCCTTTTAGTAAGCCCTAATCGTTTCATGTGCATGCAGCAATACACGAACAATCGTTAGGGGTAGTTAGCTTACATTCCTTGCCATTTTATTAAGATGGATTAAATACCAGCATTGTTTATTATCTATTCAGTGTTAAGTTTATTTGATTCAAACATTTTAATAGAAATCGTTTTTTTATTAAACGAACAGACAAGAACTCTGAATGAATGTAACCTGACACCCCCTTTTAAAAATAGAATCGCCGTGGAGTATCACTACGCAATCGGAGTACTCTTGGAACACCCGTAAATATTTTTTTGCACCCGCTGGTATATATAGTACTGTGTATGCGTTCATTGTTTGCATCTTTTAACGCTGAGTTTGCACGATCCAAGACATGTATGGGTTAAATATTGATTTTTCCTTTCAGAAGCGACTACTATGTATCGTGTTTACGTGGGGAACCTTGATCAAGCCGTAGATGAGGGAACGCTGAGGGGCTTGTTCGAGGAGCACGGCATCGCGATAGGGACGATACTAAAGAAGAAAAACTACGCTTTTATTGACTGTGCAGACCAAAATAACGTGGAGAGAGCTATTAATCAGTTGAATGGTAAGCAGTAGCGAGGTGTCCGCAAAAGACAAGCTTGGAAAATGATAAAACCGGCATTTCTTGAATCGAGCACATGGCCATTGTAAGTCATTCAAGATGGCCGACGGTGGCAAAACATGTGGTCTTGTTTCATCGCAGTGGAGAAGAGGCATGGTTGTACAAAGCATTCTGACCATTGTTAATATATTCTAAAAGTGAAATAATTGGTCCAATTATTGCAGTACATGATACCACTAAGGTAGAGTGTGCGATGCAGGGAGATATACATGTCGTCTGCCGACATGTCATCTTCCATCGTCATACTCATTTCGTTAACTCCAATATTTATGATCATAATAAGATGTTACTGAAATAAGTAGTTTAACCAATAAATATATGCACCCTTTTAAACATTAACACAACAATTTCATAAGATTGTCTATCATCATTCCATTGGGTTGAATAGATGATCACTTCTTTAACCACAAACTGAAGGGCAGTGGCTGAGATTTAGTAGTAGATAATTAAATGTATTTTGAACATTGTTTACTGAACTATGTCAATCTTACCTTCCAAAAAAAACCTAATTCTTTAATTTTCAATGTTATAAAATGGAAGAAATGACACAATACTAGACCAGAGGCGTGCATGTTCAGCAAAAAGATGGGTGCTCACAAGCGCTCGCCAAAATTTGTGTGTTGCGGGTATAGGGAATTTTGCTGAGCTTTCGCGAGCATCTGCACTATTGAACAAGCCTCAGGGCTGCATCCAAGGTTAAAAGATATGTGAAAGTGGTATTCTTTTTATTGTCAGGTTTTAAGGAAAAGTCTGAACTATAAATGCAGGGTCTTAAGAAGTTCCTGTACAGTTTTGTAGTTGAATTGCACAGTTGCAAACATAACAATGATGAGCTAATAGTCTCGTTCGTATGAATCAATCTGATTCTGATTACAAAAAGACTCTGAGTTTTGTTTGTGTATTTTACCAATATTGTCCAGCTTTTCGTGACGCAAGGTGAATGAAATCAGAAAAGTTTATTTAAAATATTATTAATTAAGGACACAACATGTCTCTGTTACTGCTGACACTAAACAGGTGACCAAGTCTTCAAAAACTATGCTCCTAAACTAATTTGATGAGTGAATCATGGCAAGAGTTCTGAAAACCTTGAACATTTTTATGCAGTCTCCCTTTATTTCCAGTAGGACTTTCAACTTAATAAATGCATGTTGAAATGATTGGGTGTTTTATATTTGTAAACTGAAATGGGTTTTATTGTTGGGGTGATTTTTGTGGAGTCTAAGATTAAAAGGACTGGAACATTTCTCTTGATCATGATAATATTTTGTAGGTTTCAATAAAATTTGCCCCTTTCTGAAATGGTTATGTTATTTCTAGAATAACAATGACATAAATTTTCATTTTGATTGTAGATTATAATCTTCTTGGATCCGTCATGCAAGTAGAAGCTTCCACGTCAAGAAGAAGGTACCCTGACGAGTTAGTGTTCGGTTTTGTTTAGTTTTTTGGTTTGTTATTTGTTGCAGAGTCTGAAGGGGTATTTTTGTTTTATTTATTTCATTTTTTTGTTTTGTTATTTTATTTACTATTCGACAAGGCTGAAATATTGAACCCAACTGTATTAAACAAATGATCAGACCGATGAATTAAACATCGAATAAAGCCCTTGTATTATGAATAGTGTTGTCAAATCAGTTGAAAATCATAATTGATTAATTGGTTGACTCTAACCAACTGATGAATGGCCAATAATTGAGTTGGTAACAATTTGTATTAAAATTCTCCAAAATGGGGCACTGAACTTTACGATATGGTTTAATTAAAAATATATTAGTGCTATTTGCACTTATTAAAGATTATAAGAGGCATGTTGTATTATTTTCAATTAAAAAATATATGAAAAAAAGTTTGCAAAAGTTTTTGGTTCATTAAATACAGAATAAACAAAAATGTAAGTAATAAACCAATTGTAATCAAATTTTTAACATCTCAAATTGATTATTTATTGAAAAATCAAAAACCAATGATCACTGACTAAAAATTGTTTATCGCAACAACATTAATTTTAAAGTACTAATATTACCATGATTACAATGTAAAACATTGAGAATTTCTACATGCAGTAAGTCTGAAACATTCAATATAGCATAGCACAGAAATTTGTAAATGCTTTTATATTTATCACTGAATCACTTTCTATTTAAAACTTCTAATATGGGAGTCATTTTGAGTGGATAAAAATTGTTTAAAGTTTAAACATGCATTTTATTGCTTATTTTTTATTTTATAAAAAATATATATTTTACTCTTCTCATTCTGTAAATTATAACAACTCTAAATTTTTATAATTATTCTTGCTAATATAAGTACACAAACCAATTTGTACTGATTTCCATTTTATTTCAACTTATCTGTTAATGCATGAAGGTGTTTGTATCCCATTGAAAACAATTTTGACAGGAATAAAATGATTATCAATAATCCACATGTCAAGCAGCAAATAAATGTCTTGAATTTTTATACCTGTTACTGGTTTTTACACCCAAATAACTACCATAAACTATGTGGTTCAATATTTTTCAAATCATGACAGAATAAAGTATGGTTTGCCTGTGTGTAACTGCATGAATGACTAACTTCAAAATTACTATTTGGGTGAAGAGAGCAAATATAACTTTGATGATGGCCTCATGGTTTCTTCTCTAAAAGGAAATTATTGTTCTGTTAATTTATTTTTCTTTTGTAGAAAAAGCAACAAAATCGCAATCCAGAACCTCCCTGTCCACATTAAGAGAGATGAAGTTGAGGCTTTAGTCTCTGGTCTGGGAAATCTAGTCAGGTGTGAACAAGGTGAGTGCAACTCAAATTATGATTAAAGGAAGTGAACATGAAAAAATTATCAAGGGCTCAAATTTGTCTGTTTGATGTGTATAATGATATCTGAAAACTGTTTAGACAGAGCTTTCCTCAGTAAAAAGATATACCACTTAGAATAACTAATTCTTGCAATCCATGAGCGCTGCCATATTGTTAAAATCATTACCTCCCTGCTGGGTTATCTCTAAGCATCTAAGAGAGGGCAGCACTGATGCTGCCGTCAGTGAGACACATTGCATTTTTACACACGTTTAGTAACAGAGATAAAATGCCATCATCAAAATGTGAATGGAAACTTGAAAGGAGTGTAAAGAGTTGTCATTTTAAACAGTGTTTATGGAGGAAGATTTTGGATCTCAGAATGATGCATTCCCACCAGCAGTTAATGTGACATGTAACTAGAATGGAATGTCCGTGGATCAGTGTTATTGTGACCTATTTTTTCTTGCACTCGGGAATTTCTTGTTTATGAGTTTGAACATTATGTCACGTGTGCAACATAAATGAGCACACAAGGTGCATTGCACAGCATCCTGACTTTTAAAAAGTGTCTTAGTCCTGTTATTCTTCTGCATGACAGGATAAACAAAAGGTACATATCATCAAGATCTTATGTATAAAAAAAAACAAATCAGAAAAATTTCCAGGGCATTTAAATAAAAAGTAACGGTAAGAAACGTTACGTACCCCACAAAGAAAATGGAATTACAATTTTATATTAATTTAAATTGAAATCTAAAAACAGCATTTTATTTATGTAAACACTGACTGCCACATGCATCTCCGTACAAACATCTGGAATGTGATGGTCTTATATTTTACAAATTAATTCATCTATATTCATTTTTTGTACAAATCATAAATAGTTATCTGAGGTTTATTTATAGAAATGTACTAAATCCTTGTCTTCTCATGACAGTGCACACAATTTTTCTTCACATCAAGGCATATTTTTTCTTCTTAACTTTTATCAACTCTGTACATAAACACTGGCCTAGTTCCAACATTGACCCAGTCACCAGCAGCAATGTGGCTTATCTACGTCAGAGAACAGATGCATGCTGGGGAATAATGGATTACCTCCATAAACCTTTCACTGAGAGTGTTAAATTGATAAAATCTCTTGATAGAAATAAACAAAAAGGTAACAGATCTCATTTTTAAGTTTCAAAAGGCTTTTAAAATTTATTAAGCAACAATTATTTTTTTCATGTTCACTTCCTTTAAGTTTTGATAAATTTAAAGAGTTTCCAAGAGACCTTAAAGTCTGTAAATCATGTATACTGCATTTTTATTTAAGCATACATCGAAGGCCAGTTTGACAGATATTACTCAAATTACCTTATTGAAATTTGGAAAAAAGTATGTTTTCAGAAAACTGTAAACTGACTATTTCTTTGTGTATTTTAAAGGGCCTGAAGGATTGGTATACGTCACATTTGAAACACAAGAGCAGGCTCAACAGTAAGTGTAACAAAATTTCTAATTTGAAGAAATCACCTATCATCAAAGTTTGAAGACTTGGATATTGCTAAAAGATCATTTTTGTTTTTCAGAGCAGTGTCTTCTTTGCATGGTTTAGAGTACCAAGGAGTTGGTCTAAAGGTAAAAAAAAGAATCTCTTCTATTTCTTATTTTTAATTGATTCAAATTTTCTTCCAGAAGATCCAAATGTTGTCATAATAAAAATGAGTTAGATTTCTATTTTGCTATATTGATAATTCTATTTAAATCAGATTGCTTTTGACTTTTCAAAGTTTAATGAATTATTTTTATAAGTTCAGATACATAAGTACGCGAACAGAAAGATTGAAGTGATTTTGTTTCTAAATATGTTAACTTTTAGGTTGAAATAGCTGGTGGAATGGGTCCAGGTGGAGGAAATAAGCCACGGAGGGGTGGTCCTAGAATTAATAACCAAAACCAAGGGATGAATCGCCAGGAACTTCCTCTCAGGTAATTATAGTCATAATTTCTCTCTCTCTCTCTCTTTGATTATTGTAAATGGGATGGATAAGAACTTGTTCTAGGGAAGGGTTAGTGGATGTTCAATGCAGACATTACAATGATGAGCTAATAGTCTCGTTCGTATGAATCTAATTCTGATTACGTAAAGACTCTGAGTTTTGTTTGTGTTGGTACTTTAAGGCACCCATTGAAAAGATTTTCAGCATGTACTCAGTAAAAAATAATAATGTATTTTGATTCAGTTTATCAGCAAGAATTCAGGTGAAGAGATACATGTACTTTACTGCTACTTTTAATCAAATCCAAATTCCATTTGTAGTTGTGCCCTTAATGAAGCAATGTGTTGAGTTTCTTCATTGCCCTCATAATTATTTGCTATTGCCACATTGTATTTACAGGATTTTGGTTGGAAGCGAGTATGTCGGGGCCATCATTGGCAAACAAGGGCAGACAATTCACAACATTACCTCTGAGAGTCGTGCTAGGTAATGTATTTATTTCAATCTGAAGTCCTTGACCCTCTGTTTATGCGAGTATTGCCTGAATGGCTTTCTTTATTAAGAAAAGGTCAGATCAAAGGGTCATTAGAAGAAAGTAGACATAAATGCATGTGCATGTTCATTATATTGATGCAAAAACCATGAGAATATTAACATTTCCAAGTTTCATTCTTAATGCTTTTGTTACCACATGTACCAAGTTAAATGAAATATGTAGAGTACATGAAGCTCAGTGAGATGATGATTGGAATAAAAATCCTGACACACAGTGTGACGATTTTAATCCACCCCAGTCTGATTACTATGTATCGCAAGATGAGGCTTTTTTTATGTTCATGTGTTATCACCTGTAAGAAATATGTGCATATGCATATTACTCGGCATATATACTGTGCTCATGCATAGCTATCTCTATGTGTAAGTAGTCAAAAGTTTATAGAAAAATTTTATTCTTGGAATCGTTGAACTATGCAAACATCTTGAGCAATGTAAAAAAGTTAAATCCTGTTCTTTTACTTAATGTATTGATGATATTCAAGGCAAGAATTATATTTTAGAGAAAGGTGAGCCTACATAGGGCCATTTTAACAAGAGCTTGGACTTTGGGTAGTTTTGTCAAAAAGCATTGTGACATAGGTCTGTCTATTTCATTGTTGGCCGCTCAGCCATAGCTCTTTGAAATCAACGAGATTTTTCTGAATTTTGAGCCAAGACAACGCAATCTGCATATCTCACTAAAAATCAGTGCCGTTATTAACTTGTTTTGATGGAGAAAATAAAAGTTTACATCCAACCGAAAGTCCAAGGTCTTGTTAAAATGGTTCTAATTTCCAGCTGTGAGGGACTGCTATGCATGGGAGTTCTCTTGTTACATTTTTCAGTACATCATTTTTAGGTATAAACTAAAATAAGGTCACATTTGTTTATGTGTGATCTCTAGGCTCTAAGGAAATAGAAGTGGAAGTTGCTTGTTGTGGAGAAAATAAAAGCACATATAAAAATTATTCATTGTTCAATTTTATAGTTGGAAGTTCTTCACTGGTATTTGTATTTGAGAATGATTTATATATTCAACTTACAGTTAAACAGATCAACATTATCCCATCTACACTCATTTAAAACACAAAACTTGTAATTGCAAATTTGCAAAATTATTAAGATGTATATATAGCTGCTAATGATTGTAAGAGTTAAGATGATGATTGGAAAACAGATCTTGACCTATTGTGAAGATTTTTATCCGCCCCAGTCTGATAACTCAACTGTTTATCAAATTGTTCTTTTGCTCAACACATTTGAAATAATGCTCTCCTGAAAAGTGGGTAACTCTTGGTAGAAGGATCAACCATACATGTATTGTAGAATTATTTAAAATAAGACATAATTTCTGTTAAATTTTGTTATGCTGAATTTGTTTACATTCCATTGTTAATTTACATATAGATTTCTTTTGGAGAATAACCACCTAGAAAGCAAATATAATTTAAAACACATTGAGATATTTCGCACTTTACTACTTGTAATTAAACTGTATTTGATGGTTTTGAACTGCATTACTTCTAATTTTGTGGATCGACTCTTGCATATCACTGTAGTGATATGAAGCAACAGTGTACTTTCTTCACTATTTTCCTTTTAACAACATTTTACTTTACAAGTAGTGACTGAATTTTTTTCTACTGTTAATGAACTAATAGGTATAATTGGATAGCTGAACTTACTGAGTATATGTATTCAAATTTGTATGAAGATTATACAGAGTTAAGATGATGATTGGAAGAAAATCCTGACAAAATAATGTGAAGATTTTTATCCGCCCCAGTCTGATAACTCAACTGTTTATCAAATTGTTCATGTGTTCAACATGTTTGAAATAATGCTCTCCTGAAAAGTGGGTAACTCTTGGTAGAAGGATCAACCATACATGTATTGTAGAATTATTTAAAATAAGACATAATTTCTGTTAAATTTTGTTATGCTGAATTTGTTCACATTCAATTGTTAATTTACATATAGATTTCTTTTGGAGAATAACCACCTAGAAAGCAAATATAATTTAAAACACATTGAGATATTTCGCACTTTACTACTTGTAATTAAACTGTATTTGATGGTTTTAAACTGCATTACTTCTAATTTTGTGGATCGACTCTTGCATATCACTGTTGTGATATGAAGCAACAGTGTACTTCCTCAACTATTTTCCTTTTAATGACATATTCTTTACAAGTAGTGACCGACTTTTTCTCAATTGTTAATGAACTAATAGGTATAATGGGATAGCTGAACTTACTGAGTATATGTATTCAAATTTGTATGAAGATTATACAGAGTTAAGATGATGATTGGAAAAAATCCTGACAAAATAATGTGAAGATTTTTATCCGCCCCAGTCTGATAACTCGACCTTTTAGTACGAATGTGTTTTAGTAAGAAATTGTGTTAAAAATGATGTATCTTCTTATAATAATGGAGTTCTTTCTCTTTTATTCAGAGTGGATATTCATAGAAGAGATGGTTTATCAACAGATACAGTAAGTAATAAATTTACTTGATTATTGAACATATATCACATCCACACTTTGAAGTATAGATAGCTTAATACATTAATAAACGGACATTTTGCTGATATTGTAAGAATTAAATGAGATTGGCATGTTCAGTTTTGTTTAAAGATGCATGTAATTGATAGGATGGTAAAAGCTACAGTGAGTAAAGAAATTGCAGATAATTCATGGATTAGAACTCTTTTTAGTTGGTCACAATAAAGGGGAGCCCTGAAAACTGTTCCAAAGCATGCAAGGAAATCATGAAAATAGTGGAGTCGGAAGCACAGTCCCTCAACAAAGGGTAAGATAACTACAGTCAATCTCTTTTAAGACAAATATATCTGAAAAGAACATTATATGCAGTATTCTTGCAAAAACTATTCAAGTGAATCGATATGTCAGTCATTTATTGGAATGTGAATAAATGTTTAAGGGATGCCCAAATTCAATGTTTTCCAATATTATCTCTCATAAAAGACATGCACATGTATAATTTAACAGCTATACAAGTGTAAGTTATTCCAAATATAATAATGAAAATACATGCATAAGTTGGAATGAACAAAAATGGTTTCTGAAGTACATTATGATGTGTTATGATTAAAGATAAACCATGAATATACATTGTATTCCTTCTATTGTAGAGAGCCACCCCTAAAAATTATATGTCCTAACAGCCTCTGTGGGAGGATTATAGGAAAACAAGGCAATGTCATTAAAAGCTTTATGGAGCAAACGGGTACACACATTGTTGTTTCTAGGTAAATATTGATTCCTTTCCAATCGGTTTCAAGATGTTTTCTAGATATCTTCATGTTTTCTGAAAACAAACTCTACAAATTTTGTAGCACTCCTTTTGCCATATCAAGTGTTGAATATTGTATACTTTATTTTTTCAAAACATGTTTAATTTCACTGACTGATTTTATTGCTTGTGTAAATATAATATAAACCAAATTTCTGACAAATTTAATTGTCATTATTGAGTAATGAAATTATTTTTGATGACTAATTTTTGTGACCAAGGGAATGTAGGTTATCTTAAATTAACCTGATTTACATTGTTTATTGCACATTGTTACATGCAAGTGTACATGTATATAACATAACAAGCGTTATGTATGTAGTCCATTCATTTTGCAGTGCAACAGACATGAACAATTTTTTCGTTGATCGCGTGATCACCATCACAGGAAGTCCTGAGAACACGTCTAAAGCTGAGGCCCTGGTGTCAGAAAAAATGAGGAAGTGTTTTGAACAAGATGCACAAAACTACAATGTAAGTGTTAAAGGATCCCCTCCATATATTAGACAGAAATATTTTTGTTAATAGTCATTTACACAAATTTGGTTGCTTTCTCATGCTTTGCCGACATTTAAAGTTTGAGAGAGAGAGAGATCTCCAGTCTTTACTACACAATATACATAAAGACACATCAAAAGAGCCCGGCTTTCAGTACTGTGATTTTTAACAGAGCTTTTGTTTAATCTTTTCAGACACAGATGGGTATGTTTGGTGGAATGCCCCCCATGCCTAATATGATGCCACCGTATAACTTCCAAAGAGGACCACCTTACCCTCCATATCAAATGGTGAGCACACTTACTGCTGGTCTTGTACATGTAGATTGTTGATCTATGCTCTATCAGTATATGTCCTCTGTGTTTGATATAAATTTTTAAAGAGCAATCTTTAGGTTTTCTTTATATCTATGTTTGATTTGATATCTTTATAATACATGAGAATTGTTTCTGTCAGAAATGATCTTGCTGTAAAATTAGAAGAAAAATCATCTTTGCATGTAATTAATGAATGCCTATCAAAGTAAAAAGCTAACACAAGTTTATTTTACATTCTAATTGTCCTGGAAGTTTCTATCTGTGTCACATAACTGTGGCTCTGGTTTCTGTTGTAGCAGGGAGATGGTTTCTACTATGGACAAGGAGGTCCACCCCAGCAAGATCTAGAGGTCACTTATCTCTATATACCAGAAAGCACAGTGGGAGCTTGTATAGGCAGCAAAGGATCCAATATCAAAGAAATTATGAGATTATCTGGTGCTAGAATTAAGGTAATTGTTTCTGCCACAAATGTCATTTGCGATCACAGCATTGGTAAAAGTGCAGGTGATTTAAAACTAAATGGAAATGATGATTGGATTAAAGTCAGACAATTCAGTGTTGACTAATATTCCGCCCCAGTCTGATCTATGTGTAGACATTTTTTGCTGATTAAATGTGTACTTTATTAATTCTTTCAACAAGCCTAGTAATTTTTAAACCTTTGAGTGTATAATGCTTAAGAAGTTGAGTTAAAAAACTGTTTTCACTTTATAATGAATTTTTTGGATTTTTTTTGTTTTAAAAATGTGGCTTAGGGATTCATTATAAAGTTTACATGTATGTTGTGGTACATTATGTAAGACCTACGAGTAACAAAGATTGTGTGTATTTAGATTGAAAATCCACAAATGCAATCTGGAAAGAATGGCGACATGAATGGTGACAGAAAGGGTCCGACCCCGCCCCTAGAGGAAAGGAAGGTCATCATAACGGGCACTGCTGAAGCTCAGTGGAAGGTACAAGAGTTCATTACTCTATGTTGAAACAAGTTTTCATGGATTGCTCAAAATAAAGAGATTCATGATAACCTTATATAGCAAATTTCAGTTTAAAGGCAAATTATCAAAACTACTGCAAACCAACTTCTTTTTGCAAATTTATTCTCCGAGTAATCGAAATTTTTTATCATTGTCGGATATTTGGTCTGACACAATGAAATGTTCTGTTCGACCAGACAGTGTTCTGTCTGACCAAAAACTATACAACAAGGACTGGTTCGCAGCAAGAAATGTTCAAGATAATGAGGCTCTCGTGAACCTCACAAAAATTAATTGCACGCAAATGAAAGTTTGTTGTTGACATAATTTCAGTACTATAAAAATGCTCACTTGATATGAAATTTCCTTTAAACATGACTGGATATTATTTTTCAGGCCCAGTTTTATGTATTTGACAAAATCAAGACGGAGGGAGGATTCCAGAGGATAGAGGAAGTTCACCTGCGATCGGAAGTCCTGGTCCCTAGAAGCATGATCGGCAGAATTATAGGAAAAGGCGGACAAAATGTAAGTGTCTCCTCCGTCTTGGAGTGGTTTGAGCATTATTTAATAGTGGAATTGTACAAGTAAACCTTCTCCAGGGTCTGCTTTGTCAGCAGCAAAATGTGTTTTCTGAAGAATATGATTAATGATATGAAATTATATTGGCTTGTGAAGAATGACAAATACATGTCTGTAGTAATATTGTATATTGATATTGTTTTATTTCAAAATTATTGATTTCTTATAGGTTAGGGAAATGCAGAGAGTTAGTGGTGCAATAGTGAAGGTTCCCGATCAGAATTCTCAGACTCAGTCAGATGGTGATATGGAAGTGGCCGTCTCAATAATAGGACATTTTTATGCTATGCAGCCAGCAATCAGAAGAATTAGGTCACTGGTTAACCCCCGCCCCCAACAAGGACCAGTGCTCATGCCAGGGCAGCAGAGGAGATTGCAGCCCAGAACACAGCAGAATGGAAAGTGAAAGTAGGAACTCAGGGGGGCGTGTCTGCCAGAAGAGGGGTTATAGGAAACTGAGTGTCCAATGATGGTCACATGTTTTACCATTATGAAATGAAAATGGATTTATTTTGAATCCATTTTAGGAAAGATATTTTCGACATTTCCGAGTTGCCAAATATTTTAGTTTGATTTTGAGATTGATAATTGGCAATATGTATTTTTTTTTTTAAATAGAAAACAAATTTTTTGTTAATGAAATAAAGTTTAATAAAAAAGGTAATAATTTAATAAGATATTGCTCTATTTAGATGCCTATTTTATTTAAGTAGGGATTAGAAAGCATTTTACATCTTGGCTTGTACGAAAGCAATTGTAAGAATTTTGTATGAAATTCATGAGAAAAAAACATTGTCAGGATTTTCATTTCAAATGAATGTTATTTTGCATTAAATTTACTTATACACGGTTGAATGTGTACAATTAAAAGGAGGGAAGCTCACCCAAACCTGATGTTGCACCAAGGTACTGTATGGGCAGCACCAAGGTATGGTACAAGCAGACTTCCATTGTAGGCATGTAAATATGAGCAATATCAATCCTTTACAAGGGCATTATTTTTAAGATAAGAATGAAAGGTGTTTAGTCCACATAAAGTGCTCATTAGCAAAGGTTGCTATTATCCACATTTGGATGGAATTGGACGTCTTGTAATTGATAAGGACAGCTTGTATTGTCTACTGCAAGCTTAGGGGTAGGAACAAATATTTATCAGGCCAGTATTGAACTTTTTAAAGTATTGGCCTTTTTTTTTCTTTTGTAATAAATTTATTTTTGATACTTGTTGACAGAATTTTTTGTTAGAATTTTTATGACCTGTTGAAGGACAAAGTTTTTTTTATTGTCCATTATATTGCATAAAAAAGAATGAAAAAAGAATATCTTTATTTCCACCAAGACATTCTAATATTAACACTTCATATGTACAACTACAAACCAATAACAGGTCTTAAAACTGACAAAGAATTGTACAGCTCTACATGCCAACAAACTCTTGAAATGTCTTAAATACTGGACTACAAATCCACACTGCTACTCCACCCTCCATTTCACTGGATCTTACGTCTACTGTTGTGATGGTGGATTCGTAGGTTGTGAATTCATACTGAATGCTATGTCTCCAGAGAAAAAAAAATAAATAGCATGGCACATGTGAAAATTACCTTATCCCAACTAGCCAGGAGCTATTGCATTGTTCTATTTTTGGAAGATTACCTACATGCTCTGTGGTACAATGTTCTTATTATCTCATCATGGTGGGAAAAGTTTGAACAAGTGGCACTTTCTGCATCCGGTAAAGCTTACCAAGTGAGTTCTCTGTCCACATGTGATGGAAATGTAAAATAATTATAATCATTCTGGATAACAGTGACAGAAATATTAACTTGTTGTTTGTTAAGTAATCTTTGAATGTAGTTTCCAATTTGTAATGTTCAACTGCATTTCAAAGCAGTTTTATTTTCAATTACATTATAGTTTATTGATGGAGTTTCAAGACTTTTTAAGAATTTTTGCTTTCTTCAACTTGAAAGGTATTTCAACTGTTTGACTTGATTTTACTGTTTGATTTATATTATTTTGGATACCCATGGCATTATACCCAAATGAAAGAAAAGTGAATAATTGTTTATGAAGTTGGATTCATTGTAAATTAAATTTATTACATGCTGTATTAAAACGAATTTTGGAGGGGAAAAATGAAAGCCCAAAACTTGAGAGGAAAAATGTTAATTCAAAGATTTGTATTTTAAGATTCAAGTTCTGAATTTATCACTGTAAATGACATGTATTGAATATTGGGTTGCCGTTTTACAACTGACTTATGTTAAACAAAGAATTGCATTTTCAAATGTGTAAACCATATCCTTATTTTCTTTTCTAAATATTCCCCAGTAGCTTGTGTACAGATTCTTGTAATATTTAGTGTATTGCCTAGTCTTCATAGCAATGACTGCTCTCAACCATAATGCATTGTAAACTGATTGAACTTTGAGTATGAATAATGATACCATGTGTACAATTAACAGTAATACACGTCAGCACGTTATTGGTCCAAGTTATGTACATTCAACAGTAAAAAGCACGTTGCTATGGAGACGTGAACCAGAAGCCTGCAATACTTATACGTGTTTCCCCCATTTTAAATATTTTTGATTGTTTCTTGTATTAACAAACCTTGACCATGTACAGATTTTGTTTTGTTAGGGATGACCTGCAGATCAGCAGAAATAGTGACAGTGCTCTGTCCAATGTTTCATTGTATTAAGAGGAGCTAGGGGTATTTTTGATCACCAGGTTTTCTATTCAATAGTTTCACCCTCCAGGCCCTCTTTTGGACCCAACCGATTCAACAGTTTGATCAGTGGCTACACACAGTTGACACGATCTCCCGACAGCCAAGACTGGGGTTTTATCGTTTCTCTATCAAGAAAATTATGAGTCTAGATTATTCATGTTGACAGGGAAGCCACCTTTCTCTGTTCTTCATCGAGCCTCTTATTTCTGTTGAGCCGACTGTACATTGCTGTTGAGATGTGTTCACATAGTTTATACTTTATGTTATACCGATACAGTGCCAGCTCTGTGTTCTGAATCTATCAGATAATGTCACGGTCAGCCAGTTCGCAATATTGTCTCCCTTTTCTTACGGAAATAAAATTATTCTAGTTCATTAAATATCATTGTTTTGTTGTACTTATCAATAATTAGGTAGAGGATCCGTCCTTCTCCTTAGTGATTGGTGTTTCACCAAGAGAAGTACATATTACAAACTTGGAAGTTTTGGACAGTTATGAAATGTATGTATGCTATGAACATGAATTCAGTGCAGTGGTTGTATTATTTTTGTACAAATCGCGATTTTACAAATCTCTCTGTCCAATCTTGTGTATGAAAAATACCTGAATGCGGTAAAGCCTGAATAGTGGCGGTAGTCGGAGATACACTGTATTAATTAAAGGGGAAACCAGTAAATGGCTTTCTGACTACTTGTTTAAATGCAAAAATGATATTGAAGATCCAATATGCGTGCGCAGTTTCGGAGGATGCAACTTTCAAATCTCAGATATGTCAGGACGTCAGGCAATATTGTGTATTAATGAATTCCGCCAGCTTCAACCACTGATCGAGTTATGATCATTGGCCCTAATCAGTTTTACAAAACATTTATGTCAACATCTTGTGATGTAGTGTCATAAAAGCAGTAAAAGCCTTGTTGTAGTGAAGTACCTTAATATGAATTCACAAATAATATATAACGTGATACAAGAAATAGTTTAATACTTATATTTAAAAGTGTCTGAAATTTATCCAATTAGATATCAACGAAGTATTACGCTCAATGTAAAGTTACGTAAGGGCGTTGCTTGGAATTATCTTCATGATAGAACTTTTGACACAGATGTCTGCAAAGGTCATACAAGTACCACCACTGGGTAAGTATCGGCCATTTAGATTGTATCCACAGTTCGGAACAGAGGTTGTTGTGTTGGCCCACCATCCGCCACCAAAAAATCCAGAACAGTCCCGGTAAAAAGACACGTTACCCGGATGATCTTGCGTCACAAACGCGTTGCCATTGGCAGTGACCAAGGTATCTCTGTAGTTTCCCGAATAACCGGACACATTGAGACGGTAGTAGTTAGTTTCGTCTTCGATTGTGAAGTGGTTGTATTGGGCCCAGTAGATCTTCCCGCTATACCCAACACCCTCTACCCTGAGGGCGTACGGCTCCCGGGCCAGTATGTCGTATACATTATCGTTTCCCAGCCAGTAATCACTGGACGCGTTTCCAAATCCTCCGACATAATCGGCCCATCTCCTGTAACAGTAAAATAATGTTAAAGACATACGATACTATTGAGTTAAATAATGTTATAGACATACGATACTGTTGAGTTAGCATCGATTCCAAAGGATTCAAACAATGATCTTGACTATATTAAACATTTCAAAAGTAGCAGTTTAAAATATACCCAAAGTGGAGTAAACAAGGTTGACAGTAAAATTACAACAAACAACTACAGTCGTTATTGGCATTTTTCATGATCAATAATTTGTCAATATTTATTATAAAAGAATAATTAATAGCAATCTCTGAACAAAAATGAAATATACCGTAATTCATATTTAGTGAAATTTGATCTCATTTTTAGGTCACCTGAGTCACTCAGGGCTATGGTACTCGGGTGACCGTCAAAACCTGTGGGCCTCTTGTATAAGTATAAAACTGTTTCTCGTGCAAAATAAAATGTTATTAGATACAACCATATCTTGGTCATGACATGAATTTAGGTAACAACATGTTATTGTAAGCATACAGCTTTACATCTTGGACAATGGGAGCATACAAGTATTAATTATATACCTCTAGAGTACAGACCTGAATGGCGTGGAGAAGGACATGGCCCCGTTGGTCCTCCTCTGTATGACGGCCCAGCCGCTGTCGCAGTAAACTTTGAACGGCCGCTGGGACTGGGGAGGCTGTATGGTAAACACCCCGGGGTACTGGTCCTTCTCGTAGACATCAAGGCAATCTGAAGTTTGCAAATGTTGTCTTACATGTACTTTGATTTCTAGCTAGGCATCGCAGGACGGAGATTTGCTTTCAGCAGCAAGGGAACCATTCGGATGTAATCATGGAGTTCGCTAGTACACCTGTACTGTGGATACCCAAAATGGATGACAAATGCTAATGGTTTTTTGCAACTATACCTCGATGAAACATGGCGTTTTCGCGTAGTCTTAACCTCTAGATATATGTATATATACAGTAGATCTAAAGGTATGCTGTTGCAATGAAATATTTTAAAAATTAAACATTTTATTTGAAAATAAAATCCAGCAAGTCAAATTTGAATATATATATATATATATATATATATATATATATATATATTAATTTTGTTAAATGTTTGGAGATTTATGTAACATTATCATTGTTATGATGACAGCGAAATTTTTCGTTTCATTAAAGAATATTCTAATGTTGGTCCGCAATTGTTTATTCTTTAAAATCTCTTGCACTGTCCGATGCCGACTTAGAACCACAAAGAGACGACAACTAACATGATTTGATAGAATAGGAACTTAATATTGAAAATAAACACCTTTTTATCTTTTCAAAGTCAAGATAAGAAATTTCTCAATAAGAAGAAAGGCCTTCCACAAGATTACTATTGCCATTAGAATCCTCAGATCATAAAAACACTTTTTTTACCGTGTAGTATTTGGGTGAAAGGAGTTGTATGAGATGGTGGTGATAAAGTTGCGGTTCCGGAAGTGTGCGGGGGCACCTGTCCCCCGGGGTTGTTGGTAACCACGCCTCCTGCGGCCACCAGTTTATCCACCGTCTGTTTGACGCCGTCAAGCGACGTCTGGATATTCTGCATGGCCGAGTTGAACGCCCTGGACGAGCTCCCTATCTGGAGCTTCAGTCTGGATATATCCGACCTCATCTGGGGCTGGGAAGTCTCCAGCGCCTCCACCCTTGTAGTAATACTCCCGCTGCTCTGGATGGCTGATATTTCTCTGCTCGTCGTGATACTTTCTTGTTCCAGCTGACGCACTCTCCCTTGTAGTTGGATTAAAGTGCTGACGTCATTTTCTAATGACGTTACTTGTAACTTTAAAGCGGCGTTTTCCTTTGAAAGTCTGCCTAGATCCGCCTGCATTTTGTTGAGTTGGTCCTGGATCCCTGGCGGAATTTCTCCCGGATTTGACGGCCCCTGGTGACTTCCGGTCGTTGTTGGGCGTTTCGTTGCCGTGGAGAAGGTCGGGAGGGTTGTTGAAACAAATGGATCGTTGATGAATCCAAACACGTGTGACGTGTATCCAAATAAAACCAAAAGTACAATATGGTACACATGCATGTTGTGATAGATCCGATTATATGGTTCCTGTTACAGGTCATTTGCCGAGCTTATCTCTGAAAGGAATTTCTATTTGAACATGGTATATTTCTATTGTATGACAATAAACTTAAACCTTATATAAACTAGGGTTTTTCGGTTAAGGGTTCGATACCACCAAAACTTAAGTTATATATATTTTTTTCTTATCGTTTATTTAAAATATTTTAAACTGAAATTAGTTAGAAATTATCCTTGTGTAAACTTGCATTTTATCATATCAAATAAATTAAATTGAAAAAAATACTAGTATTGAATTTGAAATTGTATTTTACGACTAAACCAAGTGGGCATTTGCGCTATCTTATTCCCCCATCTTCTTTATAAATATAAAGGATAAGGAATCATTCTTTGAATATTATGAGGTGATCAAATTTATTTTATTTAGCCCTTGGGGCTTCATTAGATTTGATCACCTCATAATACTCAAGAAAGATTCTTTATTCCTGAATTCAAGTGAGACACAATATAAATTGTTATTGTATTGACTGTCACTCTCAATTTAAGCCCAACAACGCTCGATACAACAAATTTCAAAGTTTACTTATTTGATTTTAGTGGAAAAATTAAGCTCTTACTGGTTTTTATCTACATCTATGTTTAAAAAAGAAAGAAGATAAATCGTTGTATGAATTTTGCGAATTTATTCAACAATTGGAATAACAAGCTATTTTTAAAATGATTATGCAGTATAAAATTGAAATCTGGCTCTTCATTTTTCTCATTAAGAAATTACAGTAAAATGAATGATGTTTTAAATAACGTAAGGGAATAAACCAACATAATAACATACTTCAGTGTCACTTTTTTCTTGTGGAGACTAAACATGAACTTAATACAGCAAGATGCAGGGTGTTTCAATAAAATAAACTGCAGTCATTTCCGATAAAATCAAAACCACAACATATAAATACTGTAATTGTAAAATTAAATATTTTGAGGGCCAATCAATTAAACTCTTCACTTTAAGGTCAAGATTTATTTTAATTGATATGAAAATAAAAACTTCACTTATTTTTAATAAAACCTCCATCTTTAATACAGGATGAAACAAAATTATTAACATTGGATTAGTGGATTAACCTCATTTTTTATTTCCACTGCTAAAGATGGATATTTTCATTTTATTTGGGTATTCATTGGGTATTCATTAAAAATTATAGTTTTTTACATTTAGACATTAATAGAAACTCAGAATGGGACACATTTACAACTTGTTTAGTTGAAAAATGCTTAAACATAAATAAAAATGTTCAAGGAAGATTTCAAACAAGTAAATTGTTCGGGCAAAAATCACTCGGGGCCAAAACCCTCCTTGTACAATTAAACTCAATGGAGAGAAATCAATAAATACAATCACAACAAATATATACTCAGCAACATTTGAAAGACTCTCTGTATGCACCACAATGGATTTGGGAATAAGTGCTGAAAATTTTTTTTAAGTTAGTATTTGCCTGAAGGATATCGCTATAAAATACAAACCAGTGTTATATGTATACATAGGGTATCTTTAAATCTAGACAAAGTGGTTTCACTTTCAGACAACATATTCCTTGTACATTCATACTAATCCGTTCCTGCTAATATGCATATACCAGTAAGTTTAGGCTAACTCGAAACGCGAAGAGTCGCATGTGTTACACTAATTTTTTTCATTCTAAGTAAGAAAATCATTCCATTTTCATTCATTAAACATTGATGATCATGTTTTATCAAAAAACTGTGTCCAACGTTTAAAAAAGGTTATCACGTCTGGACAGAAACCAGCCCTATAGTAGAGTACAAATCAAAGCTTAATACATGAAGCAGATCTAAGCTAGAACATAAAATCCTATTTAAAACACAGAATTCCTTGCACTCAATAAATATAAACATGTACCTTCTGGTTACAGCACAAATTTCTCTTCTAAAATATATGCAGCATTCAAAACCTGCATTTCCTTTCTTTAAAAGAAATTAGAAATCATTCTGAATTAAACTGACATCTCTACATTCTTAATAGAATAAAACTTTAAAACAGT
Source organism: Magallana gigas (assembly GCF_963853765.1). Lineage (NCBI taxonomy): Eukaryota > Metazoa > Mollusca > Bivalvia > Ostreida > Ostreidae > Magallana > Magallana gigas. The sequence continues at coordinate 20,532,224 of NC_088862.1, forward strand.
AAACCTTTCTCTTGCATATCACAAATGTTTCAGCTTTCAACCTCTTCATAGCATTTATACTATTTCGAACAAAAAAATTCAACATGATGCTAAATTAAAACCTAAATGACAGCTAGCCCAAAGCCTTCATCAACTGCTGACTGACACTTTAAGCTGTCTGCTTTTAATTGTCTCAGGCCCGTATAACTGTCGAGCTCTCTTCAGGAAAGCATTCACCATTGTCTTAGTCACTTCATCGAAGAACATTTGTGTCATGTGAGAGTGTATGGCATACCGAAACTCAAAGGCAACCTTCAAAGAAACCGAAATGACATTGTTAGCAAATTAGAAAATTAAAGAAAAAATTTTTTTTTCTAAAGATGCTCATCACAATCAATGTAAAAATGATATGAGAGAGAGAGAGAGAGAGAGAGAGAGAGAGAGACTGACTTACAGAGAAGTCTAAAATGCATGTATTTGGATTATCTGGTAAACCAGGTCGGAACCTCCATATTGTCAACATGTGGTTAAACAGCTTTCCATCTGTACATTCAGACTGTTAAAGAGAGTCAGTTATATCCTTATTACTATATTATCAAAGAAAAGAATAAAAGAACAACTACCAGTTTGAAATTACACAGGTTTAATGTACCATAATAAATAAATCCTATTAAGCTCTTTTTTGTTATATATAAAATTATGTAAGATAATTAGAAACTAAAATATTACATTTCCAATTTGGGAAATGCATACATTTGGGATTGTAAACATTAACTGTTTATCTAGCTTACCCTCACAAGGTTTGGTTTGGCGAGGGTGACTAAGGATGTGTACCGCTCTGATAGTGGGGGGAAGCCCACCTCCAGTATACATTGGCAGTGGCCCGGTCTCTCTCCAAACTTGGTGGACTCCTTACACCACGGCACAAACTCTTTATAATGCTCCACCTCAGACACCACCGTGTACATTTGTTCCATGCTGTATCTGTGAATAAAATAAGAATTTCTATCAAATGAAGTTATTCTTTGCATGTCTTAATACATCTTTAATATTAAGTTACTATATTTATGTAAATTTATATATTTGTTGTAAAATCTATTCTAATTTGTAAAAACTATGTGAGCAGTAATTGTATGTCTATATTCTATATAATATTTTTAACTATTACATATCACAAATATTGAACATGGACAGATATCTTGCAATGAATATTTTTCATGTTAAAAAAAAAAAGAAACGTTTTTAACTTTACATAATACATTTATAGGGACTTAGATACATTTGAGATCAAAATATAGTTTTAAATTTTTATGAATAAAATAGTTTACTAATATTGTGCCATTTGAATGATTTACCAAAATCTTAATGTTAAAATTCAAGTAATGAGGGAGATACAGGGATTAGAAGTCATTGTTATGTAAACAAAGCTCATGTATAATAATTGTTTACAAATAATGTAAAGTAAGAAATCACCAGTTTTTTTGTTGTTTTTTTTTTTTTGAAAAAATAACTCTTGGTAAACAAGATAAACTGATTTTAAGTGTTCATAAATAATATTATCAACAGAAGGAGTGACATTTGATTGAAACTAATACCAATAAAACACAAATTAAGTGACATATGTAAGCAATAAAAAGACTTGAGCTCTGTTTACAAAAATAATAATTTCAAACTCTGTATCTTGCTTGTAACTCAATATTTGACTTAATTTTGACGAGGCATTAAAAATACTGGTATGAATCATTCTATACATAAAAAACAGAAATATGAAATTAAGAATGTTAAGCTCAAATTCTGTCAAAGTCCCTTTAAATCACAAAAAAGTTTAAAAATAAAATACCCTAGTAATCTTCTCTCAGAATATTCCTGTTTTTTTCCTTTACCAAGTGGACTCTTAAACTTGGGAAGTTGAAATAAACATCGATAACTCTGTGTAAAGTAGCATGGCTGCGGGTTGAAGTGTCGTTCAGGTAAAAATGACTGTTTGCTCTCAACCATACAACTGTAATACAATAACAAGTCAGCAATATACAAAATAGTGTATCATAATGTCATGATTCATTGGTGTTGCCTTGCATCATGCTTCTCTACTAGCCATGCGTTTTTAGTCCACTCCGTTCCAGGTGGAGATGAGTGGATTGAAAGCCCCTGGCTGTGGCGAATATGTGGAACGTGTGGAACAAAGTTTTCATTTGATCATAAAAAAGGAATGGCAGTTTTAGAGCAATAAACTCTTCTGGCTTGCAATCAGTTCTTGCTGAGTACCATTTCTTACCAGTGCATCATTACGTCATTTTTGGTATATAATTTTATGCGTTGATAAAATGACCTCACGGTGCACTGGCAAGAAATGTAACTTTGCAAGAATTCATTGCTCCCCTGCCAGAATGTCTGAACCAAAATTGAGACACTCCTTTTAAACTAGATGGCTGAAAAAGTGAATGAAGAGAATTCATCTTTTTGGTGTATCTGATCAAGGCATCAGCTGTTTTTCTGTTTCAAATCATCAAAAGCATAGGGACTGGTGTACGTGACATTACGTGTTTTACATCATAGACGTGTATAACATAACAACTCATTTCTTATAAATGTAGTTATTTACAGTTACTAGCATAACATATTTACATAACTCAATCTGTGTACAACCTAGACGGTAACAAAGTGAAACTAACAAATTTCGTGACGTAATGAAATATAAACGGTTTCCTCCCTTAATAAACTCTCAATTTTGATAATTTTAACGTGAACAGATTCATCAATTCATATTTTATATCATCAAATACCTGTTTGATACATTTCCATTTACAATTGATGGTAAACAACGAAATAATCTGCCACTACGACAAACCGTCCCCAGAGCCGCCATTGTAACATTGACCTTTAATTGGGCGGTCATACTAAAACACGCCTGCCGACGCCTGCCGGGGAAAACACGCCTGCCGAGAGAAAACCACACGCCTGCCGTTTACCTGATGGATTATTTTAATATTTTCTTTGATATTTTATTAAACTTGACTAAATTAAGTATCATAATAACAAAAAGTTGACTTTATATTGATTATTTAGCACAAAATTAGCAAAAATGTTCATTGTTGTTAAAGATAGATAACTCTTACGTAGAATTCATACGCCTGCCGAAGAAATCTAGACGCCTGCCGTTTCTTTGATGGATTATTTTACTTTTTTCTTTGATATTTTATTTCTTTTAACTAAATAGATGATAATAAAAACCAAAAGTTGATTTTATATTAATTAATTAACACAAAATAAGTAAAAGTCGGGAAGGCTGATAGCTCTTACGAAGAAATCATACGCCTGCCAAGAAAATGTATACGCCTGCCGTTTATTTGATGGATTATTTTAATTATTTCTTTGATATTTTAGTTTACTTAGCTTAATAAACGATAATAGAAATAAAAACTTGACTTTAAATCCGTTAATTAACACAAAATTAGTAAAAATCGGTAAAATAGACAACTCTTACGCAGAATGCATACGCCTGCCGAGAAAATCTATACGCCTGTCGTTTATCTGATAGATAATTTTTATTTTTTGGATATTTTATGTTTCCTAACTAAATACATGATCAAAGAAATAAAAGGTTATTTTGTATTCGCTGTTTAATGAAAATTTTTATTAAAAATGGTCAAAGTCTGTAAAGAAGACCAAGAGTTCTTACCCTGCTTACGCCTGCCGAGACACTGAGTTGTACGCTTGCTGATTTAATCATTTATCCATGTCTTTTATTTTTATTTCTTGAAAAACTTCAGCTTTTTACATAGTTATCGTTATACTGTTTTAGTGTTTTCATACCCTTATTCTTTTGTTGGATATATTACAAACTCGAATCAGGGACATATGTACTCAGTGTTATATACATGTACATGCCTTTTGTATGTCTCTGCTCGAATTTTAAGATTAAAGATGGTCTCTAGTTTTTCAAAGAGCCCTTAAAATATGCATGTATTTTACGTATTATGGGTATAATCAAAATATTTTATGTTATATATTCATACGATCTAAAAGTGGTGTCTGAAATGAGAAGGAAAGTATACTGGTGTGAATATATATAATTAATGCACTGTTATACTAAGTTCAGAAATACGTATGGAGTCAAACTGTAAATACTGTGTTGGGTGAACATCTAAATACAAAATTCAAGACATGCAAATTAATATTTACACCAACTTGGATGCAATTCGACAATTTCATTTCTTTAGAGAAGTGGACTGGCATAACCTTTATCCGTGTATGAAGGCTATATGTATTTCTTAAACAAACAGGTTAGCGTACTTAAATTGTGTAAGCATTCCAGATTTTATAAATATTTATGCTCCTAAATTATTAATTCTAGTAAATGCATATGGGGAAAGGTTAGACTTTATAAGCAAAGTGCATTTACATTTTCGTACACAATTAGTTCTGTACAATGTTTGTAACTGTTTACATCTTGAAAAACTTTTTCATCTCAAGACTTTCACTGCCTAGTTCACCAAACTATATCTAAATCTCTAGATTCTGAAACTGTATCGCTGCGTTTTTAAAATCAAATATTACACAGGACATTCATAAGCCTGTAGCAAAATTTTACATTGCATGATATCAGTGTAGCGGATAATTATTCCATTCAAGGGAAAGAGGGGTGGGGGGGATATCAGTTTGAATATTTAAAAAAAACCCGGCTTTTTCTGTTCGTAGAAGAAAAAAAAGCAGACTTATAGAGCATGCAATCACCAAATCAAACGAACTTTGTAGGTTGATTCAATATTCAAAACAAGCAATATACCGGTATAATTATTACAGCTACATGTTCAGTATATGCTTTATTTTGAGGTTATCATTCAGTATTAAGTTCGTTTAATTTTTCCAAGCTGATGAAAATGTGACCGGCTTAAAATTTTACGATTTATGGTCTCAGTTTATATTGGAGAAAAAAAGAACCCTGGTTTAATGATTAACGTTGTAAAGTGATTCAAATCATGTCAATATTCTTGGTTATCAGCCTGGACTGTCTCGTAAATAATAATGAATGATATTTTCCCCTACAAAATAAGTTTTGTTTTTCTGTACATATTTTATAAGCTTCTCGAAGATATATAGTAACACCGATGTTTCAAAGTTTACGGTTATAAATGGACTATACACGTTTTATGAAGAGACGTAAGTCTGGCCAACTAAAAACTGATGGCTTATTAATCAGAAAAAGTTTTTTTTATTAAGTGCTTGTACATGATATATACATATATAAGGATAAAATGGTATTATTTTTTAAAATACATATAGATACATAAAAAATACAAATATAAGATACAGAAACCATGATATGGCGACCTAGCTTGCTCTATCAATTGGAATAATTAAAGTGGACTGCAAGGTTTTAATAATACTTTTGGGTTAATAATTAGTTGTAAGTTCAAAGGCTATACATAGTATCTTCAGACATACTTAGGTAGATCGACTCCTTCATAACTATTTTTCTCAGTCACCTAAAAACAAATGTGAGAGAGAGAGAGAGAGAGAGAGAGAGAGAGAGAGAGAGAGAGAGAGAAGGGGGCTTGTGTACAATTTGTGTACAAGGTGTGTGCTTCACGGTCGTCTTCCAATATACAGGTAGGTAAGGTCTATTGTTTCTTAAGAGACAAAAAACCGTTCAATTCACACAGAATACACAAGAAACTAACACGTGTATGTATACACGTGTATCGGTAGAGCAACGATCACTAGATATCTTTGGACATGTAGCCCCAACCCCGATTCGCCCAAAATATTATAGCAAAGAACATAATGAGTAAATTATTTTGTTATTAGCACATGATTTGTAATAAAATGAGATAAAAATACATTAATCTTTATGTGCATGTTCTGATTGTGGTCCCTTTTTTAAGTCTTACGCTTACCGACTCGCTGCAGTTTTCACCATATTTTTTTGAATTTTTTTTTATTGAAAAATACATGTACTAGAACAGTTGAACGCAGGTGCAACTACATTTATTAGTATTTTTTTCTCTTGATATTTGAATTGTTTCCGTTAATGAAGAGAGAAAGAAAGAGAGGGCAGTGGATGGAAAAGACAGAGAGGAGAGAGAGAGAGAGGGGAAGTGAAAGAAGGAGAGGAGACAAAGATAGAGGGAGAGAGATAGAGATGCAAGAAAACAGCTTAATTTCTTGCTTTAACACGCAAACAACTATATACACGTATGTACACGCCACGTTCCTAAAGCCCTCTCCTATCTCATAAGGGTTTCCATATATATAGCAGTGGCGTCGGAAGCAAATTGAAAAGTGGAGGGGGGGGGGGGGGGCTTAACTAATCCTCTGAAATCTTGACAATGAAGGGAAAAAAAACCCCAAAAATCGAATTCCCTAAATCATGAAAATCCTAAACCGTGGGGGGGGGGGGGGGGGAAGGGGCTATAGTTCCCCCCCAAAAATTCTTACCTACCAAATTTTTTCCCCACAAATCTTCAAATTCCTAATCCGTGCGGGGGGGGGGGGGGGGGGCTATTATACCTGTGACTCCAACATCTCAATATTTCAATATTTCCCTCTTTTCATTGTAAATTTCGCAAAAATTATCTTTCTTGCGAGAAAAAAGGGGGGGGGGGGGGGCTGAACCCTCTATGATGCTATGTGCCAAGCTTGGGGTAATGCAAAATGTAATGGTAATGCATTGCAATGCATTACATGTTTTCAAAGTAATGCTAGTAATGTGTAATGCCTCAAAATTAGCATTACAAGTAATGCTAATGTAATGCATTACTTTCCAAAATCTAGTGTAATGCCGGCATTACATGGCATTACTTTGCATTACTATGCATATTTATGCATGTTCACTTTAAAAAATGAGATGAATAAATGAATAGTTGAAATTGAATTTGATTAAATTTATTTTTAAGTTTCAAGAAAGAAATAATTCTAATTGAGAAAAAAATGTTTTAATTGTACATGTTTTATTAAAAAAGGTTTTTTAAAATTCATTTTTTGAATTGTTTATATTACTTAAGATAACAGCACAATATCATAACATTTTTAAGAGTGTTGTTATTAAGAGTTTTTAATCATTTAAACAATTTACTCCAATTAGTTTGCACTTCAATAAGAAATGTGTCAACAACACACCATGCCCCCAGGATAATCAAAGTATCAAAACAATCTATTGTAATTAGAAGTGTTAATACCCCAATCCAAAATCTAGTGTAATGCTGGCTTTACATGGCATTGCTATGTGCCCATTGGTTAGGTCTAACTTTGCAACAAAGTGGGGGGGGGGGGCTCAGCCGCCTAACCCCCCCCCCCCGGTTCTGACGCCTATGTATAGGAAACCCCCGGTATCATGATTTCTGTTGGTTTACATTTTTAAAACACGATTTTTTATCCAGTATTTAGAAAAACTTTAAAACAGGATTGGTCTATAGACCATAAGATCGTGGAACAGTATTATAGATCGACCCTTGTGATCAGTAAGCTGTCGTAGATTAGGATATTTCAATATCAATGATCTTGCTAACAATAACAACGTTAGTATAACTCATTAACGTCCATCAGTCACCATTCATTAATTTTTGGGGGTAGATCTAAGAATTTTTCTTTGGCTTTGTAAATGATTTTCACTCATTCTTTTCATGAGTTGATCTATACGGGGGGTGGGTGGGTGGGTAGAGTTACCCCCCCCCCCCCCCCCCCGGTAAAACTCAAATTTCTTACTGAAGGGGTGATGGAGTCCCCACCTCCCTTGGAAAAATATTTTTATTTTACATACTAGTAAAATCACCAAAAATTTGCCTCGACACCCCCCCCCCCCCCCCCGGACAAACCTAAATACTACCCCCCTGAAAAAAATATACTGGATGCACACGTTTCGTGTTACGTTTTAATATCATTGAAATCTAATTGTTATGTCTTTATTCGTTTACTTGGTAAAGTTAAATGAAATATGAAATATTGTTTGAAAATACAAGATTATCAATTTTTGCGTTAGGCGAAAAGTTATGATATTGATTAATAGTATCCCTCTTTACAATACAGAAAGTTTTATTTAATTCTTATTCTATGATCATGTACACAGTTGACTGAAGGAAAACATTAATGAAAAAAAATTATATCATGCAATAATATAGGTATTCGACAAGCGTACACAGTTATATTCCTTGGGCGTTTCGTATCTATAGACGTGTTGATAAATCTTACCCTGTATTTCTATCATAAAAAGCTTCAGTGACAGGCGTAATAAACAAAATATTAAATTCTGATAGAAAACAAAACTTTGTCAAACTTAAAAGGGATGACATACATATTATATCATACTCGTATCACCCGACTTCATATGATATGATGAATCAACAGCAGCAATAAGTAAAGTTCTGAACATAATTATAAGGCAAAATGTTAAGTCTATATATAGCAATCTTAAGTAATTCATAAGTTAGTTTATACAAATAAAAATGACATAAATAAAACGGCATTCTACATAAAAGTTTTCCCTTTATTTTTAAGCCCTTCGCAATTTTTTTCCTTTTTATCTATGCTTGCTTTTTAGTACAGTAAAATAAAATACTAACGTAAGAAAAATATTAAATCATCTTCAGGTAAACGGCAGGCGTATGGATTCCGAGTATATTTACCCATGTTTTTTTCTCATGTTGTGTTAATTAAAAATGTGGTAAATTTTTAATTAATCTGATCATTTATCAAGTTAGAAAACATAAAATATAAATAAAAAAATTTAATATCATCCACCAGGTAAGCGGCAGGCGTGTACTCTTCTCGGCAGGCGTATGCATTCTGCGTAAGAGTTATCTACTTTCCCGATTTTCATTAATTTTGTGTTAATTAACGAATTTAAAGTCAAGTTTTTATTTCTATTATCGTTTATTAAGCTTAGTAAACTAAAATATCAAAGAAATAATTAAAATAATCCATCAAATAAACGGCAGGCGTATACATTTTCTTGGCAGGCGTATGATTTCTTCGTAAGAGCTATCAGCCTTCCCGACTTTTACTTATTTTGTGTTAATTATGTTGCGTTTTTAAAACTGTCCCGCTTATAAATTATATTTTAATGAACTTGGGTTTTATATATAACCCGGGATGTTGTGAAACGCAACTTGTGGGTCTCCCAAATCTGTATATTGGTACCAAAGAAAACTCAAAGTCAGGATTCAAATAAAATATAGATATTTCAGTTTATTAAACGAGGATAGTCCCAAGACTCTGGGAGTATAAATATAACATAAATTAATTTCCAACTTGATGGGATTAAAATACAAATATTACAAATAGCCAAAACCCTTAATATAGCTCTAAATATCCCACTTAACCGTGCGGGAGTCCCGTTCCTATACAATCTTTCCCCTGTAGCCTATATACTTAAATATAATAAATTGATTAATAAAAGAAGGTTATTGCATCAGCTCCCAATGCTAAATTATCGAGCATTTACCCAACGGGAAATTTCCACGGTCATTTCCAGTGTGTGGATGCTGTCCAGATGTGGACTCGACCGTCTGCTCTGCCGTGGCAGATCAAACCAACTGCTGTGCAAACAGCTGAGCTCGTTATTTAAGGCATCGGGCTCGGCCTTTATGACGTCATACCGCAGGCTATACAAACCCGCCGTTATGGGGAAAGCAGTAAACAAGATGGGAGAACTGAAACACGTGAATAACGGCGTTTTGACGATATGTATTATCGAAAGGCAATAGAGGGAGTTGTGATTGAGGAATTAATGAAACGAAAGGGTTTAAATGATGCATGGAAATATAAATAAAACCAAATGAATCGTCGAGGAAACTCGGGATAATTTCTCGCCGATAATTTCGACATTGATTGGTAATTGTAAACAAAGAATACATGAATAATAAAATATCTTAGTACACAGCGAATGATCATCATACGATGTATTAAACGGAATTCACTTCTTGATATGGTGTATATGGACCTTTTATTGCAACAGGGAATGTGTATTGGGATGTGAGAAATAAATTTCGTAACAATTAATTAATATAAAATCAACTTTTGGTTTTTATTATCATCTATTTAGTTAAAAGAAATAAAATATCAAAGAAAAAAGTAAAATAATCCATCAAAGAAACGGCAGGCGTCTAGATTTCTTCGGCAGGCGTATGAATTCTACGTAAGAGTTATCTATCTTTAACAACAATGAACATTTTTGCTAATTTTGTGCTAAATAATCAATATAAAGTCAACTTTTTGTTATTATGATACTTAATTTAGTTAAGTTAAATAAAATATCAAAGAAAATATTAAAATAATCCATCAGGTAAACGGCAGGCGTGTTTTCCCCGGCAGGCGTCGGCAGGCGTGTTTTAGTATGACCCTAATTGGGTCAACAAAATAATATTAGTCAAGCCAAATTTGATAAACATCCGGAAAAATAAAGGATGCAGATTTGAAGAACATGACAGGTTAATTGAAAGAATTATTTGTAATTCAGTGTAATTAGTTACATTTTGCACAGTAATTGGAAGTAATTTGTAATTGAGGCCATGCCCCTTTAAAGACATTACCATAAACAAGTTTTGTGTGTCTCAATGCTGTTTCTACATGTATATATTCTTTTAAGATATTAAGAGTAATTGAAATGTATTTATTTACATTTGTCAAAGTAATCGAAAGTAATTAATTACATTTGAAAAAATCAATGTAATTGTAATTGCAAATAATTGACAAAATTATTGATGTATTTGAAAGTAATTAATTACATTAAAAGTAATTCACCCCAACCCTGGAACATGTAGACAAAAGAAAATTCGATATACTTGTGCACACTTCCACCCTTTACTTTTATTATTTTAAATTGCGTTTTTCATAGGTATATGTTCCACATTGGTATGTGCTATAGGCCTATTTTCTTCACTATCTTATACATGTACATGTAAGTGTGCATGTGTACAGTCACGGTGCTAATTAACATGTGTACACAATCTCTCTCTCTCTCTCTCTCTCTCTCTCTCTCTCTCTCTCTCTCTCTCTCTCTCTCTCTCTCTCTCTCTCTCTCTCAGTTGTGCATACCTCAATATAACCCTTCAAGGTTATACAATCCGTCAGTAAATACCATCTCCTGGATTTTAATGTTCTTATTTACTATATTTTTAAAGCCATTCCCCTTTTAAATCCCTCGTCATGAATCCGTAAACAAGTTTAATCTAAGACATTGAACGGACCGTGCAAGCTACGCTAATGTTAAACTGGTAAAATTCAACAAATATATCTTTTCAAGAACATTTGTATATGTATATGATATACACCGAGGAAAAAGTGAGATAACATTGAAATAAAGTATATATAGTCTTGCAAACATGAAAATTCTTTTTTGGAATGTTTCTTATGTTTTATTTATATGATACATATATTTAGCCTTTTTATTAATTTATTTTTGGTATATATAACTTATTGGTTGTGTCTGTATTGTCCGGTGATTTAATCAAAAAAAGATCATTGTAAACCCTTGAAAAATCGGATTATTAAGTTGTAGGCCTACATGTTAACGTACATACGTTCGCTTCAGATCAAAAATAGATAACCTTTAATAGATGTAATATCTTTTTGACTGAGAGAATAATTAAGAGGATACGTTTGAATTCAAATTTACTGTGTGAAATTAATAAAATATTTTAACTGGAATATTTAAAGCTCAATGAAAATGATCCCCAACCATTGCAAGAGCAAAAGTTTCAATAGTTTGAGGTTTATATGCTTTTAAAAACTCTTTCGGCTTGTCTTAAGGTCCATTTAACTCTATATCAAGGTAATTAGTGATTAATCAAGTAACAAAGAATGAATAATTTTAAAACTTTTCTCAGAACAAGATATCAAGCCGTTTGATATATCGAGACAGATATGTATGCACAACTCTACAGGAGTACATGACACTATATAGTAATATCTGTTATCAAAACGAGCTAGAATCGTTTTAGCACGGACCTGACTGTCGTTAAAAATCTGGATGAATAACATTTTTTCTTTAATATAATCTGTTTTATATAGATATATTATCAAAACCGATTTGGTTTGACTTTTCCTATAGCGTCACGATCATTTCTGTCAGCTACGTCATGCATAAATTATACACGACGCCGTTGTGAAAACTTTATGATTGGTTGAGTTAGGCGGAGTTATCAGTACATGCTTATGCAATGCCAGAGCTGAAGGATTTCTCAGAACAGTTCATTTCCCCCCAATATTATTCATTCAAAATCGACTATCCCCTATGTTTAAATTCTGCGCAAAACTTTTTCTCTCTCTCTCTCTCTCTCTCTCTCTCTATCTCTGTAAACTGGCGTTAAACCATAGCCTCAACTCAAGCTACGGTCCAGAGTACGGCGTTATAAAAAATATAATATTTAGAAGTTGCATGTGCTAAGCGTTCAATTCATGTAAATACCGTAAATGTGTAATATGCACATGTATTACCTACTAACTTGCCAGTCGAAGTGATAGATATGAATTCCTCGATTTCTACACCTTTCGATCGGCAATCGACAGTCAATAAAAGAATTGAACGATGGTGTGAAAGAACGAGACGGAAGTGGAGAGTGCAAGGGGGTTTGTACATGTGCGTCTTCATTAGACAAGTGTCCGATTCGTTTCTCTTCTGTTGCCCTATCACTTTCGGTGTAATATATATACACTAAAATATCCACAAACCATTTACTGCAGATTTCTTTATTTTACCTGTCTCTGAACCGCCGATCACCAGCTCCATACATGAACAATGGTTTGTTTACATACATAAAAAATACAGTTCTTGATCCGCCTTCCGAGTACGGAAGAAGGTTGTTTAATAGGAGAAAGTTTGGGGCAAGTAAAACACAATTATTAACAGTAGTAAACTAAATGAAGAATTACTATTTTTTTCATATAGCGTTATTTTTATATGCGGCAAATTGCCGTAAAGTTTTTTTTGTACATGTAAGTATTGTATGCACTGTAGCTTTATATTTTCTAACCCAAAATTTATACATAGAGCTACAGCTATATATGTTATGTACCGTATGTATTGTTTTATCACAAGTGTACACTTTCGAAAAATAGCCCAATTTCGACAGTCACGAGTACCCATGTGAATTTTTCGTTCACAGATATGTTGTTGTTCTGTCCGTGCATAATTTAGTCTTAGTTAACCAGCAGCCAATCAGCGGTAAGCTGAATCCACCAATAAAAAAATTGTGGTTAAGGTGCGGGTATTGTTTATGTATGACGTAGCTGAAAGAGTTGAACGCGACGCGATCGGTAAAGTCAAACCAAATCGGTTTTAGTAATAACAAATAGCCTACTTTTGTTACACTTGATTCTTTGTAAATTGTCTCCTTCCACCAGGCACAGACTCAGACAAGTATAATTGATTTATGAATTAGGGTCCGGACCTTCTCCAAAAAAACCACGACAAGCAAACTATATAAAACATATAGGCTTGTAATTAATAAAAAAAGAAAGAAGAAATAAAGGCAGATCTGATGGTTCATATGTTGACCACCATGCAGCCGTCTTGATACAATTGTATACAGTTGTATTGTACAATTGTCATTTGTATTCTATGTTATCTATTTATATTGTATATTTTTTATTTGTATTGTATAATTTTCTATTTGTATTGTATATTTTTTATTTGTATTGTATAATTTTCTATTTGTATTGTATAATTTTTACTTGTATTGTATAATTTTCTATTTGTATTGTATAATTTTTATTTGTATTCTATAATTTTCTATTTGTATTGTATTTGTATTCAATAATTAGTTAAAGTTATAGAATACAAATGGAAAATTATAAAATACAAATAAACAATTACCACAATACAAATTGGAAATTATACAATACAAATGGAAAATCATACAATACAAATGAATATTTATACAATACAAATGGAAAAGATTGAATATTGCAACGTTTGACATGCCATAGCCTAGCGTTTGTGATATGAGGCACGGAAGGTAACTCTATTTAATTACCACCATAAAGCCGTTACCGCCCTGTGGTACACGCCATGTTTTTAAGAGTGGGTAGATAAATTTGAGCACGGTATGTACTCATATTTAAATTTCTCAGCCAACTTCCATCGTACATCGGTAGTTGTTTATGAAGTTGTTTTGAATATATATTTAGCATTATATGTAACATACTTGTAACTGGCTGAATATTCTTTCGCTTTCGATGTTATATATAACGTTATCTAGTATACAGAGGAAATTGACTCAACAAAAAAGGGGATGGTATAGTGTGTGCCTACTGCGCACTGTTTTATTGTGATAACATTGATTTACTATGAAAGTGACTGTGTGTTTGCTTTAGCTTAGCAATATTTTTTATGCAACAAAGACATAGAGGGTACCTCGATCGGTCGCATAATACAATTAAAAGAACAATACAAGGCTGTTTATTTTGTTTTTTAAATAAATATCTTTGTTTACAATATTGACATACATGTAAAAAACTATTATAGTATTAAGCTTCATATTTTGTTTTTCGTAGATTAACTATGGACCCTTATAACAGTGCCCAGGATGTGCACCGATGTGACCTTTGTGAGACAGCTACTGTGACTTTTGTCATGTCAATCTCTGTATGTCATGTATAGGCAAACACATCTCAGATGGGTATGACAAACATAAAATTGTTCCTTTCCAGGAACGAAGATCAACCCTCATTTATCCGAAATGTGGAACACATCCACACAAAACCTGCGAATTACAGTGTAAAAATTGCAATGACATTTTTGTTTGTTCTTCCTGTACTGCATCTGAACAACATATGGGACATATATTTGTAGATGTTTCAACTGTTTACAAGGCAAAGAAAGATAGTATTGAAAAAGATACAGAAGAGATAGTAAAAACTATTTCTCCTACATATGAAGAAATTGCAAGCGACTTGGAAAATCAGCTTGCCAACCTGGATGGAGGATATGAGAAAATTACGACAGCAATGTCCAAACAAGGAGAGCAATGGCACAGAGAAATCGACATCGTTGTCAATAAAATGAAAACTGAAATCAGTGAGATAAAAGTAAAACACAGAGACTTATTACAAAAACACTTGAATGAAATCAAACAGACACAGGCTCTCATAAAACAAACATTACAAGCCATAGAAGAAATCAAGAAATCCACTGAAGTATCTTCTACCATTGAGTACAGCTCTAAGATCAGAGAGTTCAGCAAGTTTCCGTCGAAGATTGAGGTATCACTGCCAACATTCATTCCAAAACCGACAGACCATGAGAAGCTGTATAGTTTGTTTGGACAGATCACCCCATTTATATCTACTGCTACAAAAAATAAAGTCTTGTCACTAAACAAACCCAACACTTCATCCAGAGAACTACTGGATGAACCGGAGCTTCTTGTCACAATACAGACTGGGTATGAAAAATTACGTAATGTGACCTGTCAAAATGAGGACAGGATATGGGCCAGTGGAAATATGAATAATATCAAATGCTTCAACTTTAAAGGTTCACTCCTTCAGACAATCCAGACAAAATCAGGTAGTTTTCCCAGTGATATAACCGTAGACTATGATGAGTATCTACTGTACTCTGACTGGTCAACAAGAACAGTGAATAAAGTAAAGAATGGAAAGACAGAAGAGTTGATCAGACTACAGGGATGGATGCCTCGAAAGCTGTGTGTCACCTCTAACGGTGATCTCCTGGTTACCATGTTCAGTAATGATGAAACTCAATCCAAAGTTGTCCGTTACGTGGGATCTACAGCGAAACAAACAATTCAATTTGATAATGAAGGTAAACCTCTGTACTCGGAAAATCAAACGATTAAATACATCTCAGAGAACAGAAACCATGACATCTGTGTAGCTGACTATGGGGCTGGTGCAGTAGTTGTAGTGAATCAGGATGGAAAACTCAGATGGAGATACACCGGACATCCCTCAGTTACCAAGAACAAACCATTTAAACCCTGTGGTATCACAACAGACAGTCAGGGTCATATCCTGACAGCAGAGTGTGGCAACAATTGTATTCACATTCTGGATCAGAATGGACAGTTTCTCCATTACTTTGATAACTCTGATCTGAAGGATCCTTTTGGTTTATGTGTGGACAATAATTACAATCTGTTTCTGTGTGAGTGTATCAAAGGCAATATAAAGAAAATCAAATATTTAAAATTCAGTTTGTGAAAATATTGTTAGTAAAGGAAAATTTTACATTGAATGTTTCAATAAGATATACATATATGCACTTTGTTTTCATTTATCATTTATCAAATTAATAGTATACATTTGTTAAAGGAAAATGTTGTTTTGTTTCACTAAACTTACTAAACTCAGATGTTTTGTTTCAAATAGATTTGACACGTACTAAACTCAGATGTTTGTTTTTTGTTAGGACAAACCTACCTTAATATATTTAAAGATTATTTCAACAAGACTGACAATCGTTTGCAATGGATTCCAGGCCTTTGTGACGTTAAAGTCATCGGATAAAACTCAATTATAAATATGTTTTACTACTTCTCTTACTTAACATTACATTCATTTTACGGTCTTTTTAGGGACACAATACATGTATGTGATATACATGTAACGGGTCTTATTCCTGTAATTAAAATATTTTACGATGAAATTCATTTAAAAAAAACCGCTGAAGACAATTTCATGTCCACTCTAACATTAAGAAGATCAAGCGAAAACTATCACTACAAGAATCTATAAGAAACTCAAGACATGTACATTCATGTATGACCAGTTCTTCCAATGAGGTGAATCTTCTCTTGAACTATAATATTGGGTCCTACCTCTCTAAAATAAAAGGTCATCGGGTTAAAATATATACATGTACCGTTAATTTTTTGCATACAGCATTTCAGTGGGGTTGACCTTTTCTTGTACAATGCTATTGTGCCCTACCCCCTGAATGAAAATGTCATTTAGATTAACATCAAAACTTCATCCATATGTGTAACTACTTGTACTTCATTCATTGTTTAACTACAGGTGTTTTTCTCTTTTTGCAACGGGCGAACCTTTTCTTGAACCATAGTATTGGGTCTTACTCCTAGATTAAATGATGCTCGGGGTAAATCAAAGCAAGAATCAATATGAATATTGATTATCTGCATCCAGTATTTCAACAGGCGGACATTCTCTTGAGCCATAATATTGGGTCCTACTCCTAAATTTAAAAAAAACTCGGAATAAATCAAAGCAAGTATCAATATGAATATTAATTATCTGCATTCAGTACTATAACGAGGCGGACCTTTTCTTGAACTATAATATTGGGTCCCACCCACTGAAACAAAAGATCATCATTTAATTTAAATGAAAGTCATACAAGTGTCAATTTGTTTAACTTTTTCCTAATTAACAATGATATCAGTATTTCATTGGAGCAGATCTCATCTTTGGGTGTGAAATTAGGCCCCTCCCCAACATGGAAGTCACTGAGAGAGAGAAAGAAAGAGAGAGGAGGGTTAATGAATTATACCAATACAAGACTGCTCTTCTTGGACACTATCTGTTTTAGTAAGGACGTCAATATATTTTTCATAAATTTGCAATTAGCGAGGATGTTATTTCTTAAAAAGTTTACATTAAAGGTCCGGCCGGGTTGTTTTACGGAGCGGACCTTAAATTATACGACACCTGTCGGACATTACGCGTTTACCACGCTTGTAAAGACAAATAGTGTCACTCCGGACGCCAAGTTCCGGAACAGGAAGAGCATGGACTACTGAAAATTAAACAAAGCACGAGCTAAAACGACATTCTAAGTGGTTTAGAACACTACAGCGGAGACATTTTTTTCTTTCACAGTTCAGGGGTGTATTCTGATAAGCACAGGTGTGAATGCCTGCAGGGCCTCAATAGTGTGGGCAGATTATTGTCAAAATACTCCTGGTTTTCCTTTTTTTCAGATTCTTAAACAATTGGTCAAAATATAACCAGCAATCAATATCTAATATTCAAAAAGTAATTTAATTAGCAATACGATCATACATGTACGATACGCAAATGTCCGATTGAATTTCATAAACTACATCTTTAAGATACATGTACATGAGCAAAAAGAATAATAACTTTATGAGAACTTTTAATAAGTGAATACGGGTAGGACCTTTTCTTATAGGGGAAAGCCGGACCCTAAATGTTAACATTAAAGGTCCAGCCGGGTCGTTTTACGGAGCGGACCTTAATTTATACGACACCTGTCGGACATTACGCGTTTACCACGCTTGTCAAGACCAATAGTGTCACTCCGGACGCCAAGTTCCGGAACAGGAAGAGCATGGACCCTTAACAGGACGAGAGCTCTTCTGTATGTGAAAAACTATGCCGGTTTGGTGACAGTAGCTCGATCCACGGTTTGAAGCAAGTGGTGCACAAGTCCTTCAACGGCTGCAGAAGGCGAGTGTTTTTATATATAGTCAGATTTTAACCCTTTCATAAATTGATAAATGTAACAATCTTTGTAACAATTAATGCCCCTCAGTCTTATAATTTGTTGGAAGGGGGAATGTTTTCGAACAACGAATTCTTTTCGTTTAGAACAAAAGTAGAACTAGACACCGTCTTTGAGTACTGACTCCGTCATCTTTTGGATTCTTAATTCCTAAAACCCGATCGTACTATAAGTGCTTATATTAAACAAGAGGCCAAGGGGCCATATCGCTCACCTAAAAAAATCATCCCCACTGTGGCCCTGCCCTAACCCATGCAGGAACCATCATTTGAACAAAACTGAATCTGCACTATCTGAGGATGCTTCCAAGCCAATTTGATTTTCCTGACCTATGAGTTTTTATAAGATGTTTAAAGATTTTTTCTATATATTTCTTTGTAAAAATGTTTCCCCTATTGTGGCCCCGCCCTACCCCCTGGGACCATGATTTGAACAAACTGAAATCTACAATACCTGAGGATGCTCCCACTCTAATTTGAGTTTTTCTGGTCTAATAGTTTTTTGAGAAGAAGATTTTAAAGATTTTCTCTATATATTCCTATGTAAAACTTGATCCCCCATTGTGGCCCCACCCTACCCCGGGGACCATGATTTGAACAAACTTAAATCTACACTTCCTGAGGATCCTCCCACCCTAATTTGACTGTTTCTGCCTAATAGTTTTTGAGAAGAAGATTTTAAAGATTTACTCTGTATATTCCTATGTAAAACTTCGATCCCCCATTGTGGCCCCACCCTACCCCTGAGAGTCATGATTTTCACAACTTAGTGTCTGAGAAGAAGAGTTTTAAAGATTTACCCTATATATTCCTATACATAGAGTATCCCGAAAAACTAATTCGTAGTTGGTAACAACATATTTTTATTTTACACAATTACGTAAAGTTGCAGTTTAGATGTTGACCATTTCTGCAATTGTAAGAAATATTCTTGTTATAAAAGTTTATTTTCTCGCAAATATCGCTTGACCCCCCCCCCCCCATACACACACAATCCTACCCTCTTTATTTTCAAAACAAACTTTTTTTTCATTTACAAATAGAAAAAAAACCCTAAATAGACTTATCTGGGAGTGTTAAAAATTATTTTATTATAGGAATTTGACATAAGGAAGTAAATTTAAAGAAATACGAAGAACTACACCCGCATTTATTATGCATTATTTTACATGCGATTAAGGGTTGACATTTAGGCTGCATGGTCATGGCCATATTTTGGCTTTATTTACTTTCCTATGAAAAAAGAGCTTTATATAAAGGTAAAGGGAAATACCAAAATACCAAAATCATAGAACGAAAATATTAGGATTTTTTTCTTTTACTAAAATAAGATTATGCCCAAGTATATCATTTGTTAAAGTTTTGGGCAGATCTGATGGTTTATATGTTGACCACACAGCCGTCTTGATACAATTGCATACAGTTGTATTGTACAATTTTCATTTGTATTCTATGATATCTATTTATATTGTATAATTTTTATATGTATTCTATAATTTTCTATTTGTATTGTATAATTTCCCGTTTGTATACTTTAATTTTCCATATGTATTGTATAATTTTCATTTGGATTGTATAATTTTCCATTTCCTTTGCATTATTTTCATTTGTATTTTATTATTTTCCATATGTATTTATGATTTTCTATAATTTGTATTCTATTATTTTCCATTTGTATTTATGATTTTCCATTTGTATTCTATAATTTTGAATTGGTATTCTGTAATTTTTGCATTTGTATTCTCTAATTTCCCATTTGTATTGTATAATTTTCATTTGAATTGTATAATTTTCCTTTTGCTTGCATTATTTTCATTTGTTTTCTATTATTATCTATATGTATTGTATGATTTTCTATAATTTGTATTGTATAATTTTCAATTTGTATTCTATAATTTTGCATTTGTATTGTATAATTTTCCATTTGTTTTCTATAATTTTTAATTTGTATTCTATAATATTTGCATTTGTATTCTGTAATTTTTCATTTGTATTGTATGATTTTCTATTTGTATTGTATAATTTTTCAATTATATTGTATAAATTTCTATTTGTATTCTATAATTATACATCACAAATAATAGGTTTATACAATACATATTGAAAATGTTAGAATGCAAATGAAAATTATACATGCAAATGGAAAATTATAGAATACAAATGAAAATTATACAATACAAATGGAAAACTATAGAATACAAATGAAAGTTATAGAATACAAATGGAAAATTATACTGTAATTTGTTTTTTTATTTGTATATAGATTACAAATAAAAAAAACAATACAAATTGGAAATTATACAATACAAATGGAAAATCATACAATACAAATGCAAAATTATAGAATACAAATTGAAAATTATACAATACAAATTATAGAAAATCATTTATTTATACAATACAAATGAATATTTATACAATACAAATGGAAAAGATCGAATATTGCAACGTTTGACAAGCCATAGCCTAGCGTTTGTGCACGGGAGGTAACTGTTATCAATTAACGCCATTACGCCGTTACTGTCCTGTGGCACACGCCATGTTTTTTAGAGTGGGTAGATAGATTTGAGCACGGTATGTACTCATTTAAATTTCTCAGCCAACACTCATCGTACATCAGTAGTTGTTTATGAAGTTGTTTTTGAATATAAATTTAGCATTATATGTAACTGGCTGAATATACTTTCGCTTTCGATGTTATACATATCTATTATACACAGGGATTTGTGATAACATTGATTTACTATGAAAGTGTGTTTGTTTTAGCTTAGCAATATTTTTTATGCAACAAATACATAGAGGGTACATAGAGGGTACCTCGGTCGCATAATAAAATTAAAAGAACAACAATACAAGACTGTTTATTTTGTTTTTGTAGATTAACTATGGATCCCTTTAACAGTGCTCAGGATGTGCACCGATGTGACCTTTGTGACACCACCATAGTACACAGCTACTGTGACTTTTGTCATGTAAACCTCTGCACGTCATGTATAGGCAAACACATCTCAGATGGTTATGACAAACATAAAATTGTTCCTTTCCAGGAACGAAGATCAACCCTCATTTATCCGAAATGTGGAACACATCCACACAAAACCTGCGAATTACAGTGCAAAAATTGCAATGACATTTTTGTTTGTTCTTCCTGTACTGCATCTGAACAACATATGGGACATATATTTGTAGATGTTTCAACTGTTTACAAGGCAAAGAAAGATAATATTGAAAAAGATACAGAAGAGATAGTAAAAACTATTTCTCCTACATATGAAGAAATTGCAAGCGACTTGGAAAGTCAGCTTGCCAACCTGGATGGAGGATATGAGAAAATTACGACAGCAATGTCCAAACAAGGAGAGCAATGGCACAGAGAAATCGACATCGTTGTCAATAAAATGAAAACTGAAATCAGTGAGATAAAAGTAAAACACAGAGACTTATTACAAAAACACTTGGATGAAATCAAACAGATACAGGCTATCATAAAACAAACATTACTAACCATAGAAGAACTCAAGAAATCCACTGAAGTATTTCCTACCATTGAGTACAGCTCTAAGATCAGAGAGTTTAGCAAGTTTTCATCGAAGATTGAGGTATCACTGCCAACATTCATTCCAAAACCTACAGACCATGAGAAGCTGTATAGTTTGTTTGGACATATCACCCCATTTATATCTACTGCTACAAAAAATAAAGTCTTGTTACTAAACAAACCCAACACTTCATCCAGAGAACAACTGGATGAACCGGAGCTTCTTGTCACAATACATACTGGGTATGACGAATTACGCAATGTGACCTGTCAAAACGAGGACAGGATATGGGCCAGTGGAAGGATAAATAATATCAAATGCTTCAACTTTAAAGGTTCACTCCTTCAGACAATCCAGACAAAATCAGATAATTTTCCCAAAGATATAACCGTAGACTATGATGAGTATCTACTATACTCTGACTGGTCAACAAAGACAGTGTATAAAGTAAAGAACGGAAAGAAAGAAAAGTTGATCAGACTACAGGGATGGGTGCCTTGTAACCTGTGTGTCACCTCTAATGGTGATCTCCTGGTTACCATGTTCAGTGATGATAAAACTCAATCCAAAGTTGTCCGTTACTTGGGATCTACAGCGAAGCAAACAATTCAATTTGATAATGAAGGTAAACCTCTGTACTCGGGAAATCAAAGGATTAAATACATCTCGGAGAACAGAAATCATGACATCTGTGTAGCTGACTGGGAGGCTGGTGCAGTAGTTGTAGTGAATCAGGATGGAAAACTCAGATCGAGATACACCGGACATCCCTTAGTTACCAAGAACAAACCATTTAAACCCCGTGGTATCACAACAGACAGTCAGAGTCGTGTCCTGACAGCAGACTGTGACAACCATTGTATCCACATTCTAGATCAGAATGGACAGTTTCTCCGTTACATTTATAACTGTGATCTGGAGTATCCCACTGGTTTATGTGTGGGCAATAATGACAATCTGTTTGTGTGTGAGTTTTATAAAGGCAATGTAAAGAAAATCAAATATTAAAAATAGATATCAGAGTTTGTTAAAATATTGTTAGTAAAGCAAATTTTACACTGAATGTTTCAATAAGATATACTAGTACATGTATGCACTTTGTTTTCATTTATCATTTATCAAATTAATAGTATACATTTGTTAAATGAAAATGTGTTGTTTTGTTTCAAATAGCTTTGACACGTACTAAACTCAGATGTTTGTTTTTTGTTACGACAAACCTACCTTAATATATTTAAAGATTATTTCAACAAGATTGACAATCGTTTGCAATGGATTCCATGCCTTGTGACGTTTTTGAAAAGTCATCGGATAAAACTCAATTATAAATATCATAGGCGTCGGAAGCAAATTGAAAGTGGGGGGGCTAGACTAAGCCTAGAAATATTGAGAAAAAAGTAATTCCCAAAATCATGGAAATCCTAATCCGGGGGGGGGGGGGGGGAGTAAACCTATACCTATACTTCCAAAAAAAAAATTACTTACTCAATTTTTTTCACCAAAATCATGAAATTCCTAATCCGTGGGGGGGGGGGGGGCTGCTAGTATGCTTCTGAATCTAACTTCTCAATCTTTCAAGACAAATTTAGGAACAATAATCTTTCCTACGAGAAAAAATGGGGGGGGGGGGGGCTGAACCCTCTATCATGCTATGTTTCTAATGGTTAGGTATAACTTTGCAAAAAAAGTGGGGGGGCTAAGCCCCCCCCCCCCCGGTTCCGACGCCTATGAATATGTTTTACTACTTCTCTTACTTAACATTACATTAATTTTACGGTCTTTTTAGGGACACAATACATGTATATATACATTTAACGGGTCTCATTCCTTTAATTAAAATATTTTACGATGAAATTCAATAATATACATACTATTATAAATAATGTGTAACTACTCTGAAAATTAAAAAAAAACTACGCTGAAGTCAATTTCATGTCCACTCTAACATTAAGAAGATCAAGCGAAAAATATCACTAGAAGAATCTATAACAAACTCACTACATGTACATCAATATATGACCAGTTCTTTCAATGAGGTGGATCTTCTCTTGAACTATAATGTTGGGTCCTACCTCTAAAATAAAAGGTCATCGTGTTAAAATATATACATGTACCGTTAAGTTATTGCATACAGCATTTCAATGGGGTTGACCTTTTCTTGTACAATGATATTGTGCCCGACCCCATCAATGAAAATTTCATTTAGATAAACATCAAAACTTGATCAATATGTTTAACTACTTGTACGTCATTCATTGTTTAACTACAGGTGTTTTTCTCTTTTCGCAACGGGCGGACCTTTTCTTGAACCATAGTATTGGGTCTTACTCCTAAATTAAATGATCCTCGGGGTAAATCAAAGCAAGAATCAATATGAATATTGATTATCTGCATTCAGTATTTCAACAGGCGGACATTCTCCTGAGCCATAATATTGGGTCCTACTCCTAAATAAAAAAAAAATCAGGATAAATCAAAGCAAGTATCAATATGAATATTAATTATCTGCATTCAGTAATGCATCGAGGGGGACCTTTTCTTGAACTATAATATTGGGTCCCACCTACTGAAACAAAAGATCATCATTTAATTTAAATAAAAGTCATACAAGTGTCAATTTGTTTAAAGCTATACACGCTATAATTTGCGTCAATTTTGAATAAAGGGGAAAATGAATGTGTTTGATTACTAATAAAAGTTACCTTTATTCTGTTAATTATAATGCTCAATTCGATCACGTAACAAATATATCAAATATTAAACAATAAAAAATATTTATTTTCCTGCCAGGAAAGTAATGCCTCCTCGTGAATATCAATCTATCACGTGATATCGACAGCTAAATTTAGCCTATCATACCAAAACTGGTGAAGGGTCAACATCTTCATAATTGTGATAGTTTCACAAAGGAAAGGATATTTTCAGTAAAGCATAAATTTGTCCGATATACGAGTACAAACAAAAGAAAAATATACATATGAATACTTCCTTTAAAAAAATGACGTAGACCTGTGTTTTTCCCCCTATGTGCTATTTATAGATCCTATAAGTGTTAATGCAGAAGTAAGGGTATCGTGAATGACAAGCGTATTTTACTCATTATACATGTATGTATTTCAATTTAACAACTGTTAAGCATATTAAAAATCAAGTTGAATATTTAATTAGGCAAACAATAACGACCATCTAGTTCTCCGCGGACATGCGCAATCAGGTCGGTTTGCTCTTCCTTCATCAATATTCATGAAAAGGTATATTTTCCTGGCAGGAAAAGAAACAATTAAAAATCTATATCTTTGTAACGAGATGGAATTCACCCTTGTAATTTACAGATTAAGGATAACTTTTATAAGTAGACAAACACATGCGTTTTCACTGTCATTCAAAATTGACGCAAATTATAGCGTGTATAGCTTTAACTTTTTCCTATCTGAAAATGATATCAGTATTTCATTGGGGCAGATCTCATCTATGGGTGTGAAATTCCTCTCCAACATGGAAGTCACAGAGAGAGAGAGAGAGAGAGAGAGAGAGAGAAAGAGAGGGAGAGAGAGAGAGAAAGAGAGAGAGAGAGAGAGAGGGGGTTAATGAATTATACCAATACAAGACTGCTCTTCTTGGACACTATCTGTTTTAGTAAGAACGTCAATATTTCTCTCCAGTGGGTTATATATTTTTCATAAATTTGCAAGTAGGAAGAATGTTATTTCTTAGGCAGTTTACATTAAAGGTCCGACCGGGTCGTTTTACGGAGCGGATCTTAAATTAACGACACCTGTCGGACACTACGCGTTTACCACGCTTGTCAATACCAATAGTGTCACTCCGGACGCCAAGTTCCGGAACAGGAAGAGCATGGACTACTGAAAATTAAACAAAGCACGAGCTAAAACGACAAAATAAGTGTTTTAGAACACTACAGCGGAGACACTTCAGATCAAAAATAGATAACCTTTAATAGATTTAATATCTTTTTGACTGAGATATAAGAGGATACGTTCGAATTCAATTTTACTGCGTGAAATTAATAAAATATTCTAACTGGAGTATTTAAAGCTCTATGAAAATGATCCCCAACCATTGCAAGAGCAAAAGTTTCAATAATTTGAGATTTATATGCTCAAATATGTTAAAAACTCTTTCGGCTTGTCTTAAGATCCATTTAACTCTATATCAAGGTTATTAGTAATTAATCAAGTAACAAAGAATGAATAATTTTAAAACTTTTCTCAGAACAAGATATCAAGCCGTTGATATATCGAGACAGATAATGTAATTGTACAAATCTACATGACTACATGATAATATCTGTAATCAAAACGAGCTAGAATCGTTTTAGAACGGACCTGACTGTCGTTAAATATCTGGATGAATAACATTTTTTCTTTAATATAATCTTATTTATATGGATATAACAAATAGCCTATTTTTGTTACACTTGATTCTTTGTAAATTGTCTCCTTCCACCACGCACAAACACAGACAAGTATTTATGATTTATGAATTAGGGCCCGGACCTTCTCCAAAAAAACCACGACAAGCAAACTAAAACATATAGGCTTATAATTAATAAAAAAGAAAGAAAAAAGAAAGGCAGTTCTGATGGTTTATATGTTGACCATGCAGCCGTCTTGATACAATTGTATACAGTTGTATTGTTCAATTTTCATTTGTATTCTATGATATCTATTTGTATTGTATAATTTTTATTTGTATTCTATAATTTTCTATTTGTATTCTATAATTTTTATTTGTATTCTATTATTTTCTATTTGTATTGTATAATTTACCGTTTGTATTATATAATTATTTAGAGTTATAGAATACAAATGGAAAATTATAAAATACAAATAAACAATTACCACAATACAAATGGAAAATTATACAATACAAATGGAAAATCATACAATACAACTGAAAATGTATACAATACAAATGGAAAAGATTCAATATTGCAACGTTTGACATGCCATAGCCTAGCGTTTGTGCAGGATTTCATCTATATACACATGTAGATATGAGACACGAGAGGCAACTCTAATCAATTAACGCCATAACGCCGTTACCGCCCTGTGGTACACGCCATGTTTTTTAAAGTGGGTAGATAGATTTGAGCACGGTATGTACTCATATTTAAATTTCTCAGCCAACTTCCATCGTACATCGGTAGTTGTTTATGAAGTTGTTTTGAATATATATTTAGCATTATATGTAACATACTTGTAACTGGCTGAATATACTTTCACTTTCGATGTATACACAGGGATTTGTGATAACATTGATTTACTATGAAACTGTGTTTGCTTTAGCTTAGCAATATTTTTTATGCAACAAAGACATAGAGGGTACATAGAGGGTATCTCGGTCGCATAATAAAATTAAAAGAACAACAATACAAGACTGTTTATTTTGTTTTTTTTAGATTAACTATGGATCCCTATAACAGTGCCCAGGATGTGCACCGATGTGACCTTTGTGAGACCGCCATAGTACACAGCTACTGTGACTTTTGTCATGTCAACCTCTGCACGTCATGTATAGGCAAACACATCTCAGATGGGTATGACAAACATAAAATTGTTCCTTTCCAGGAACGAAGATCAACCCTCATTTATCCGAAATGTGGATCACATCCACACAAAACTTGCGAATTACAGTGCAAAAATTGCAATTACAATTTTGTTTGTTCTTCCTGTACTGCATCTGAACAACATATGGGACATATATTTGTAGATGTTTCAACTGTTTACAAGGCAAAGAAAGATAATATTGAAAAAGATACAGAAGAGATAGTAAAAACTATTTCTCCTACATATGAAGAAATTGCAAGCGACTTGGAAAATCAGCTTGCCAACCTGGATGGAGGATATGAGAAAATTACGACAGCAATGTCCAAACAAGGAGAGCAATGGCACAGAGAAATTGACATCGTTGTCAATAAAATGAAAACTGAAATCAGTGAGATAAAAGTAAAACACAGAGACTTATTACAGAAACACTTGGATGAAATCAAACAGATACAGGCTCTCATAAAACAAACATTACTAGCCATAGAGGAAATCAAGAAATCCACTGAAGTATCTCCTACCATTGAATACAGCTCTAAGATCAGAGAGTTCAGCAAGTTTCCACCGAAGATTGAGGTATCACTGCCAACATTCATTCCAAAACCGACAGACCATGAGAAGCTGTATATTTTGTTTGGACAGATCACCCCATTTATATCTACTGCTCCAAAAAATAAAGTCTTGTCACTAAACAAACCCAACACTTCATCCAGAGAACTACTGGATGAACCGGAGCTTCTTGTCACAATACAGACTGGGTATAAAAAATTACGTAATGTGACCTGTCAAAATGAGGACAGGATATGGGCCAGTGGAATGATAAATAATATCAAATGCTTCAACTTTAAAGGTTCACTCCTTCAGAAAATCCAGACAAAATTAAGTTATTTTCCCGTTGATATAACCGTAGACTATGATGAGTATCTACTGTACTCTTACAGGTCAACAAGGACAGTGTATAAAGTAAAGAATGGAAAGACAGAAGAGTTGATCAGACTACAGGGGTGGATGCCTTGTCAGCTGTGTGTCACCTCTACTGGTGATCTCCTGGTTACCATGTACAGTGATGATGAAACTCAATCCAAAGTTGTCCGTTACTTGGGATCCACAGATAAACAAACAATTCAATTTGATTATGAAGGTAAACCTCTGTACTCGGGAAATCAAAAGATTAAATACATCTCGGAGAACAGAAATCATGACATCTGTGTAGCTGACTATGAGGCTGGTGCAGTAGTTGTAGTGAATCAGGATGGAAAACTCAGATGGAGATACACCGGACATCCTTTAGTTACCAAGATCGAACCATTTAAACCCCGTGGTATCACAACAGACGGTCAGAGTCGTATCTTGACAGCAGACAGAGACAACCATTGTATCCACATTCTGGATCAGAATGGACAGTTTCTCCGTTACATAGATAACTGTGATCTGGAGGATCCTTTTGGTTTATGTGTGGATAATAATGACAATCTGTTTGTGTGCGAGTATAGGAAAGGCAATGTAAAGAAAATCAAATATTTGAAATAGATATCAGAGTTTGTAAAAATAATGTTAGTAAAGCAAAATTTTACATTGAATGTTTCAATAAGATATACATGTATGCACTTTGTTTTCATTAATCATTTATCATATTAATAGATGAAAATGTGTTGTTTTGTTTCAAATAGATTTGACACGCACTAAACTTAGATGTTTGTTTTTTGTTAGGACAAACCTACCTTAAGATATTTAAAGATTATTTCAGCAAGACTGACAATCGTTTGCAATGGATTCCAGGCCTACCAATAGCCTTATAAATATGTATATTTACATTTCCCAGTGTCTTTGCCTGTGATAACACTACATATCGATTTTGTACTATATAACCCATAATACAAATGACGCCAAATTGAGGCGCCAGCGGGATTTGCTTATCTATATTTAAATATTTAATCATACCATGGCTTAAAATTAAATAAATATAAGTACCGGTAATAAGGAATCATTATTTGAATATTATGAGGTGATAATTTTGGTCGGGGCGTGATCAAATCTATCATGAAGCCCTTCGGGCTTTATCGGATTTGATAA
Source organism: Magallana gigas (assembly GCF_963853765.1). Taxonomy (NCBI): domain Eukaryota; kingdom Metazoa; phylum Mollusca; class Bivalvia; order Ostreida; family Ostreidae; genus Magallana; species Magallana gigas. The sequence continues at coordinate 20,561,826 of NC_088862.1, forward strand.
CGCCCCGACCAAAATTATCACCTCATAATACTCAAAGAATGATTCCTTATTCCTTATTTTACTACTTCTCTTACTTAACATTACATTAATTGTACGGTCTTTTTAGGGACACAATACATGTATATATCATGTAACGGGTCTTATGCCTTTAATTAAAATATAAGAAGACCAAGCGAAAAATATCACCACAAGAATCTATAAAAAAACTCACGACATGTACATCCATGTATGGCCAGTTCTTTCAATGAGGTGGATCTTCCCTTGAACTATAATATTGGGTCCTACCTCTAAAATAAACGGCCATCGTGTCAAAATATATACATGTACCGTTAAGTTTTTGCATACAGCATTTCAATGGGGTTGACCTTTTCTTGTACAATGATATTGTGCCCTACCCCCTGAGTGAAAATTTCATTTAGATTAACATCAAAACATGATCAATATGTTTAACTACTTGTACTTCATTCATTGTTTAACTACAGGTGTTTTACTCTTTTCGCAACGGACGGACCTTTTTCTTGAACCACAGTATTGGGTTTTACTCCTAAATTAAATGATCCAGAATATGAATATTGATTATCTGCATCCAGTATTTCAACAAGCGGAGAGAGAGAGAGAGAGAGAGAGAGAGAGAGAGAGAGAGAGAGAGAGAGAGAGGAGGGGGGTTAATAAATTATACCAATACAAGACTGCTCTTCTTGGACACTATCTGTTTTAGTAAGGATGTCAATATTTTACTTCAGTGGGTTATATATTTTTCATAAATTTGCAATTAGCAAGGATGATATTTCTTAGGCAGTTTACATAAATATTTCTGCATCAAAACACTTTTTAACATAACAATTTTATCACAGATTTTATTCCTTGCATCCTTTTTCTTCCTGAAGTACGCTGTTATTTCAGGTTTAATTTTTCATATAGAGAAATCCTAACGTGAACATATCAACAATTTGAAATTTGTAAACTTTATCGATGGAAACGGATTTGTTTACTAAGTGTTTACTCGTTTCCAAATCCTTGGATCATTATATACATGGAAAAATATTGTACGTTGTATCAAAGGAATATGGAATAAATCTTTGAGAATTTTAGGTGATCAAATACGGTCGGGAATACACACTTATCATTTTATTTTATTTTATTTTTTACAAAATTACATGCATATTGAGTATTATGGAAAAAAAAACAGAGAGAGAGAGAGAGAGATTGAGATTACCATACTATCAGACTTTTATTATCTTTTTTAAAATTACATGCATATTGAGTATTATGGAAAAAAAACAGAGAGAGAGAGAGAGAGAGAGAGAGAGAGAGAGAGAGAGAGAGAGAGAGAGAGAGAGAGAGAGAGAGATTGAGATTACCATACTATCAGACTTTTATTATCTTTTTTAAAATGGTCAATTGAATAGAACCACCAGAAATCGGAGAAAATGTATATATTGTAATATTAATGTGGATGATGAATTTCATTTATCATTGGTGTGTCATTCGTATGAATTTTTTCGTAAAATATATATTAAACCAAACTTTTTGAGGAGATCTTCTAGGTTCAAATTTGTGCAACATTTGATCAAAACATTTCAAAATTATGAATAATCTTGGAAAGTATACAGATAATAGTTTAAATTACGAAATGATTTGTTGCCATAAATTAAGTAGATTGTCTATTCTCCTGTTCCACTTGCATATTTGTATGTTATATGTATACATGAAAACGGATGGGATGTGAAGTGAATAAAGAATGAATGAATAAACACTTTACATGTACCTGTAGTAAATCAAAACATGCTTTTTAATAATAGGTACATGTATCTTCTAATTAATTTCTTTTGTCTTTTCACGCCCTTATAATTACCACAGTTACTGCCCTACCCCCAGGGACTATGATTTTAACAAACTTAAATCTACACTACCTGAGGATGCTCCCACTCTAATTTGAGTTTTCTGCCTAATAGTTTTTGAGAAGAAGATTTTTAAAGATTTTCTCTATACATTCTAATGTAAAAATTCATTCCCCCATTATGGCTCCACCCTACCTCGGGGACCATGATTTGAACTAAACCTGAGGGTGCTTACAGCTGTTATAGCTTTTCTGACCCAATAATTTTTTAAGCAAGATTTTTGAAAAATACCAATAAATTTTGCAATAATTCTACATTATCTGTGGTCCTTTATTTGAACAAACTTGAATCCCCTTTACCCAGTGATGCTTTGTGTCAAGTTTGGTTGAAGTCTGCCCAAAGGTTCTGGAGAAGAAGATGAAAATGTAAAAAGTTGACAACAATGATAACGCCGCAAACGCCAACGACGAAAGACAATGGACACATGATTAGAAAAGCTCACGTGAGCTTTCAGCTCAGGTGAGCTAAAAAGTTAAAAACAGGAGCGCCGAAGGCAACCAGAAATTAAGGAACGTAGGTTTTGAGGGAGCGGGAGAAGGGGTTAAAGGACGAATGAGTTTGTAGGTAGTCAGCACTCAGAAAAATAATTTGAAACAGTACGTACATGCATCTGATTGCATGTAATTTAGCCTTAAGCATTATAATGTAATGGCGCAGTAACAATCAATAGACGTTCTTTATAAGCCGATCCACATAATTTACAGGGTAGTTTGGTCGCCGGCCGTTCTGTTCTCTCTGGCATTGCTAGTATACCAGATAGTAGACAGAGTAAATTACTTCAGAAATCGCCCCTTCAGCGTTAGCCTACAGCTAAAATACAACCACACCCTACCGTTTCCCTCAGTTACAGTTTGTGACCAGAATTTGTTCAAGTGAGTGCATAATAGTTGTGATCCACACATTCAACCATCCCCATTCCAAACCCGCCAAAACATACAAGTAATTAAAACTCAATGCAAAAATGAAGCTGTATCCATTTGTTGAAAGATCTGATAGTACGCTCAGTCCAGTCAATGGAATAATTTTTTTGTGTATAGTTAACTGAAGCAGTGCGGTTCGAAAATGTCTTTTCCTATCATTACTGGTTCCGTATATAATTGTCTATTTATTGTAACGGCAATAGATGGAGTTTACCGGTTAAAAACGAGTTAACTCCATCTAACTCCATCTTACAATTAATCTTATTGGTTGAGGGAAATCACAAGTAGCTATGGCGGTGATAGAGACATGTATAAATTGACCGAAGATGTTAACATCTAATTGTAACAAGGAATCTTATTAGTTGAAGAGCTTTAAATGTATCTATGGCGGGGAGATATAAATTGATTGGAGATGTGAACTCGGAACACGGTAAATTCACCGCAGCAAGCCTGAAGAAATATTCATCAGAAAATAATTAACACTGAAAAATTCTTACTTACAAGAAGCACACACAAAGGATGATTTGATATTAAAGTAAGTTTAACACTTACTTAATTAGTAGACAAGTAACTGTTTGGGGGAAAAGGCCATGCATCTGTATGTCGCTATAAACATGGAAAACCATATATCATCGGATGAAAAAGCTACCAGTATTGTAACAAAAATAGTATCACTTTACGTTTCAACACCTTATTTCGAAGGTTGCCTATGATCTTTTTTAAGCTATCACATAGAATGTAGATATAAAAGAAAAAAAAGCTTCCATATTTTATATATGGATTTTAAAATGATCATGAAAATAAACCTAAATGGTTTTCTTCAACAGGGCAACATGGATGAGTAAACCACTAGAATCATGCAGCTAGACGACTTTGATTTAGTACTCACAGACCATTGTGTTTGCTACACATACACGGGTAACCGTAATGGAAACAGTAATGGTGTCACGACCACAGGTAATTCTTAATAAACATTTATTTTATGTCTTTTATCTTTATTATGTGTGAATCCTTGATAAGAACTTCCAATGTAAGGAGCATGTAAGTTTTCTACAAGAAATATATCTTGACCTGAAGCATTCTCCTACATGGAGAAGTTGTATAAAAAGAAATTCCCTAACTGCGTTAAATAGTATATATGGTTTTGAAGCGCGTCTTTAAAATCTCCACACATGATGTATTTCTTACCGTTATTCGGTCCAGTGCCACATACTACAACTGTAGTATATACATGATGATGTACGTCATAATATTGGTATCGTCTCATGAGCACTTAATTTTATCCCCGATTACCATCATGATCTGAGTCTACCAATTAGAACCATTTTAACAACATCTTGGACTTTCGGTTGGCCGTAGCTATCTATTTGTTGCGTCAAAACAATTTAAAAATGACGCGGTTTCAAGCGAAATATACACCGATTGCGTAGTCTTAGCTCATAAGCCAGACAAATCTTGTTGATTTCACAGAGCTATGACTGAGTAACCAGCAATGAAATAGACAGGCCTACGTTACATTGGTGTTTGACACAACTACCCAAAGTCCAAGCTCTTGTTGAATTGTTTCTAGTTATGCAGTAAACTGTATCAGCAGACAATCCTTGCCCGTTTCTGTACCTTTACTACTATCATTGGCAGCTTCAAATCTTTGATGTAGGTAAAGACAGTGGTCTTCACATGACACTGAACATAAAAGAGTACGAGTATATGCCCGGTCCACAGGATGCCGTAGGGATAAAACTGCTTCAATGTTCACGATTCTAAGGAAGTTCCTACCCTCCACATTAAGGGTCAGCCATTTCACCAGGAAACGCCGTCTTCATTGGACTCAACTTGAAAGAGGTTTGGGTGATGGATCATATCAATACATAAGAACAATCTTTAATAATCACTGATGCTGCACGATAAACGCGTAGATAAAGAAGTACTAGTAATAAAAGGAAAGATCAGATTATTTCAAAGACTAAATCAAACATCGAGTTTTGCATCTTGGATGCGAGTTTTGTGAAAATGGAAGCCATAGAATTTGGTAAAGGAGTTAGATGAACCCCATTAAGAATTTAAGTTTTTACTTTGAACAGTACTTTGTAGCAAATGTAACCAAACTGGATATAGCCAATGAATTTCTGTCCCAGTCAACGGAAGATACTTTGATAAACTTCAAAGATATTTAAATAAATTGAAAGCAAGAGAAACAACCTTAATGTAGAGTTTTCCACAACGTCAATCAAGTGTAATGAATATCTGGGAAATAATCGTCGAGGACGAGGATTCTTTGGAATACTACAAGTTATTAAACAAAACTGAATACCTGAAGAACATTATCGATATTGAAATCGAATTTGAGAAGAACTCTGATACTGTTTTTAAGACTGTTCAATTCTCAAACTTATTTAGAGGCATTGACGTTGAACGTGTGATAACATTGAAAACCGTCATGGACCATGTGAAAGAATTTCGAAACTCCTTAAAAATTGATCAGGATTTTATCAGTTTTTTACGTTCATCAATTTATATTTACCTTTTTTAGTGTTATTATCTGTGATAACACTACGAATCGATTTTATATTTTACAATCCAATAAATTCAAATGACGTATTGTTGGGGTGCAAGCGGGATAATTGCATAATGAAAAGAAATGGATTTGACCAAACTAAAAAGAATTAAGATAAATGAAAATTTATTAAATTTCTTGAGTGGGGTACTTTAAAAGTCTTTCGTTTTTTGCTTAGAGAAGAACTAAGATAAATGAAAATTTATCAAAAGCTCTTGATCAGAGTACTTTAAGACAAAGGTATTTCGGTTTTTGCTGTTTTCAACCCAATCTTTGCATGAAAATTGTCATTTTGATCAATAAATTTTATCATTTATCTGATAATTTTTTCCTTAATATTTACTTTCTGTTTTTTTTTTAACAAAAGGCATTAAATAAATTATCTATAATGCAAACATTAGTTCTAATTTCCCTTTGCAAATAAAACTGGACGCATCGGAATTATGGCACCTCACTAACACATATTGGGTCTTTTACATTAAGTTAAAGCTCAAAGCGATGCAAATTATGAAACGTTGTGTGTTGGCATATTCAATATTGTAGAAAAAAATTAGTTGACCAAAAATGTTTTAGGTTAACACACATTCACAATGTTGTTTTCTGATTTTCACGCAGAATACCTCATAATAACATTATTATATGTGTCTTAGATAGACAACGACAACTATCACTCAGTGACTGCAGTCAAATATATATAATCAACTGAGTATAAATCAGCGACAAATTAAAACCATTTCTCATATTTACAAAACAAGAAACAGGTTTTGGATATCAATTCTTTTATTACATGAGTTATTCAAAGCAGTAGTCAAAATGCACAAACTAATAGTATCTCTGTCATTTAATAAGTATTTCCGTATTAACTCCTACATGTATATTGTGTGTATTTTACTATTTCCAGAGAGAAACTACATAATAAAGTAGAAAAATACACATGGACACTGAAACACCGATCCTTTACAAATATCGTGGCCACTACATGTAATTGCGTTAGAAAGGAGTTAGAATAAAGTCATTCACAGTTACCTCCTTTTCAATGAAGTGAAACAACTAACGGATATGTAAGGAACATGCCGCTTAAAGGAAGTAACATTCTGGCGAACATTAGCCGTGGCATATTATATTGTTGGATGTCGATAAACACATTCAGCTTTTGGAAAACCAACACAAAATTCAATAATGCAACGATGCGACGAAAATCATAAAACACAAAATACATGTATATGTTCAAAATAGCCATCCTGGGTAAACTGCGGACAATTACTTCTTTAAGTGTTAGTCATTTGCACAAAACAATGTGAATCCACATAAAGCAATTATTTTACTTACAAAATGTTTTAACATTATACATACTCCTTTTCATAGTTTAAAGGTGACAATTTCACAATCTGCTTGTGATGCGGTGTCGACTGATTGACGTAATAGACTGAAGTGAAATTAGGGAAACCTATCATGGACTATCTCCTCACAACACACAATGTAACGACCCGCCAATATTCCGAATATTCAATGAGTAATTCATCAATGAGTAATTGATAAGAAAAAAAACCAAGAAATAACCAACAACAAAAAAATCCACATAGGGCACACCTTCATTCAATGATCAACAATCAATTCAAAGTCAAATGATTTATCAATAAAAGAAATCGGCCAGGTAAGTGGAAACGCACAAGAGTCACATAAAGAAACTTTATTCCATCAATCAACCAACAGTCAAATACTTATAAAGCTAGTTCAAGAATAATTTAAAAATAATCATCAAACACATGTAGACATTACCCTTTCCATGTATTTAAATTATAAGTTTCTTCGGGACTTCCCATGAAAATTCTGGGCGACCAAAATGTCCATAGCATGCTGATTTTTCGTAGATTGGATTCCTCATATTCAGTTCCCTGTAGAATAACAAAGATTATTTTCACAATTAGGTCCTTCAGATGTGACATTCGTGAATCTTAGCAGAACGCCAAAAAGAGAACCTTGATAACTTACTTGACAATTTTCCCTGGCCTCAAATCAAAGTTTTTGTTAATAATTTCTAAGAGTCTTTCCTCTGGATATATCGATGTATTATAACTAAACACTGAGATCGAAATCGGCTCGGAAATTCCAATGGCATAAGATAACTTTAAAAAAATTAAAACTTAAAATTAATATACAACAGGCACATTTAATCCAACATAATTTATTTTAAAATCACACCAGTCACTGAGGAATAAAAATATTTGATTCGGAAGATATAAAAATCTATGAACGGAACTGCGTCATTCAAATAATTACTTTTAAAGTGACATGAAAACATCTGACATCCCCACCTACCTGAACCAACACACGTTTGCACAAGCCGGCTTTGACAAGAGACTTGGCCACCCATCTGGCAGCGTACCCAGCCGAGCGGTCCACTTTAGAGAAATCCTTTCCTGAAAATGCCCCGCCCCCGTGGGCGCCCCACCCTCCATACGTGTCAACAATGATCTTCCTACCAGTCACACCAGCATCACCCTTTATTTTAGAAAAAAAAAAATTATATATATATATATATATATATATATATATATATATATATATATATATATATATATATATATATATATATATATATACTCGAGAATCAGGGTCAATGTCGACGCTCGATATACATAGCATCAATGTCGACACTTAGGAAAATTGAGTTTATAAGCGATTTCTAGTTGTAATTTGACAAGGATGGACTTTGATAAAATTGTTTTGCCGTAATTAATACATATCTCATCGTTTTATAAAATAAAATCTAAGAAAACAAGAGATCTCAGAATCGTGTCGACTTTCGCAATATATACGCGTCGACATTATGTTTTTCTGCAGAATGTCAACACGAAAAAATGTATATGTGTTTGAAAGGGGAATTACCGTTCACGTCTTATTTCGTGTTTTGAAAAGAAAAATAGTTTTAACATACATGGAGATTTTATTTATCGAAACGCCACACATATTCAGTGTTTTCTTTTTATGTCGTCAACTGCATTTAGTTTTTGAGCCGAATTTGCAAATCTTTCAATAAATCGATGTATTATCACAATTTTTCTAAAAATAGACAAAGAGTTGTCCCACATGACAGTGATGCGGAAAGTCCCGTCTACTTTCGTTTTTCAACTTACTCGCGTATATTTACATTATGAATTCTTTATTTCTCGCGGCATTTCTTGTTTCTAGATTGTAATTTTCGTTTGAAAGATAAAAAGAAATAGTTTTATAATTGTATCCACCGGTGTATACTAATTCTTGAACTCTTTTTTAGGGAAAATACATACATACTGCGAAAGTCGACTCGATTCTTACATCTCATGTTTTCGTAAAGTTTATTAAATAAAACATTTAGATATGTTTTGGATAAGGCATATAAACATCATCTAAGTCATTTCTTATTAAATTACAACGGAAAAACGCTTATAAATTCAATTCCCCTACGTGTCGACATTAATGCTATGTATATCGAGTGTCGACATTTTATATATATACTCTCCCCCCTAAAACCAATTTTCCCGGAAATGTTACCCTTTTTGGAGAAAATAAGATTTTAAAAAAATAGCGTTTGTTTATATCTATATATACACCTGTTCCTCGCTCTGGAAAGAATAAGTACAAGCCAAATATTCATAATAATATATTGTCACATTAAATGCATGTATATACTATTTCAAAACTTATATTATTAGGGTGTTTTCTCTTGTTATTCACACCATATGAAAAAGTACAAGCCTAATGTTCTTATCCATTAAATCACACACAATGTTTAAAATAAATTCTTTAATTTACCACACCTAAAATATTCCAAGCCCCATTTTAATAAAACCCTTTATCCGAGAATTCTTCTCTTTGTTGAGAATATAAGGTTGTTGGAATAAACAGCGTGCGTCCTCAACCCCCTTCCGGTAAGAGTACTTCTCTGGTCGCGTCTTATTCTTTTTGAGAGCGTCTTCATATATATTTACATGTTTTGTTATGTCTTAATTATAAGTTAATATACATATGGATGCAGATAGATCATGACATGACATTCAACACATCTTATATACCTTCGACGCCTTGTGCAAAAAATTGCGATTACGAATTAAGTTGCAAAAATTTAAGACTGTTCACTTTCGGGAAAAGATATCAAAATTAAGTAACTTTAACTTTCATCTAGGGGAAATAATCTGAACTACAAGGCATCATGCAAATATTTAGGGATGATTTTTCAACGAAAATACGTGATTTTAAAGTGATTTGAAAGTGAGTGCCCTGGGATCCGTCTTCTAAAAAATCAACGCAAATAAATTGGTTCGATTCCGAACCTTCGAAAATTTATTTAATAATTTTGTTATATCTGTCCTTTATCAGCATTGGGGTAGGGGATACAAGAAGCATCATTGTATTGAAATTGTACAAAATCGAGCCCTCCGATATTTTCTTGGTGTTCATCGGATTACTCCGTTGCTAGGTAAAGCGGGTGGTAAGTTCTAAAATCCACCACGAAATGAACATTTTGCGTCTGTTGAATCGACTAGTATATATGGAAAATGAACGCATTACCAAGTTGGCACGGTGCGCAAAACAATTCTTCTCACTGGAGCTCTCAAGTTAAAAATATCCTGGAATCTCTAAACATGGGAAGTACTTATACCAATTTTATACCTTGTAATTTGAACTATGCAGAGGAAAATTAACGTAATAACTTCGAAACCGAATGTTTCAAAAATATTCAAGATGTGCCAAAACTTCGAACATATATCCTATTTAAATCAAGCTATTTCGTTGAAGAATATACGTTTCGCTAGATCTTGCTAAACTCATCAGATCCTTGGCAATGTTTAGATGTGGTGTACTTCCTCTAATGATTGAAACAGGTCGCAATACAGAGGAGAACCGGTACAGGAAAGAATATGTAACTTGTGTGACTTAAATGAAATTGAAAATGAAAAGTTTTCTTAGTGATATTGTCCATTCAAAATATTACCAATTATAGTACTCTGTTCACTAATCTAATATGTAAATATCTCCGCCGAATTGCTCATTTTATCTATTAATTATACAACAGAAACATTTGACAAAGCCAACTAACTCCTAAAACATGCAAATTTTATTCACCCTGTAACAGTTTTAAAGCGACTTATAGGTCCATTGGCCGGGTGTATTGACATTATATCTGTAAAATGAATTTTGTAATTAATTATATACATGTACACATATCACTATGATAAACTATTGACTTAATTGCTATATATTCTGCTTTGTAACGACTCACAGGATGATTTGTTTATTGGGTTGTATATGATTTATACCCATTCCCCCTGTTCTCTCCAATTTATAAGTCTCAAATCAGTGTATGACTCCTTTGTTTTTTTAACATAAATGATTTTCAAATTACATGTTGAATATATAACACTTTTGATTTGCAATTTTGACAAAATTAATGTAACGTTATAAATTCTATGTAACATTGGCATTTTTTTTATTATAATCTAAAACTATTACGTTATATATCAATATTTTATACTATTCGACTTTTCCCATCAGTTATTTTGATTTATCATTAATTAAATGGGGCCTATGTCCGAAAAGTCTTTATGTGAAAATTATGAAAGTTTGACAACTAGAGATTCTACCCTCACCATATATTGATCCGGAGTACTTTTTCAACGTTGAAAATTGAGACCAAAAGTCGTGATATTTATACCCGGGGTCATTTTTCAAAAGCTTGAAAATAGTTTTCTGAACTCTGATGACCTTAACACATTTAAGTTTGAGCTTGTTCAAAATTAGAGAGGTTAAGCATTTGAACGTGTACGTCTACGGGTACGTGTAGAACTACAAGTATGTTTACACGTACAAAAATTAAGCGTATGTTTAATAAACTGTACTTGTAAATGAACGTGAAAAATAATTAGATTTAACATTTTCAACATGTTCAGTTTACTCTCACTGTTCATGAAATAATTCAATGAATTTGATAAAACCAAAAGCACAGTCGTCCTTAACCTATCGTCTGCTGTACACAAAACAACTTTTGATATACACAAGGTATGTATTTCTTTTGAAAAATGCTACAAGTTTACACCTCCGTGTACTTTTAATTTTACACGTTTTGTACAACTTGTAGAATTACGCGGCATGCAGAAATTATGACGAATTTCACATTAACTTAGGGAATTCCCCTATTTACACGTACTCGTTCACGTACACGTTCAAATGCTTAACTTCTCTATTAACTCCAATAACTGAGTTTTGAACTGTTTTTTTACTGGAACTTCAAATTGTTCAACACGGTTTAATGTACACTTATATCCTTTATGTCCCTATACATATACGGACGTGGCTGTGTTGTTTTAAACCCCTGTCACACCTGGCTGGCTGACAACGCACTAGAAACGCCGTGGGAGCGCGGTACAAACGCTAATAAACACAGAGGAAACACCAAGAGAGCGCGATGATCGCAGCAACAGCTCTCGGGGGTCGCTGTGTGAATGCAGCAAAACAAAAAACAACTCGTTCAAACGCTGTGAGTGCGTAATGATAGTGCAATAAAGACGCAGTGAGATCCCAAAGGACTCCAAGAGGTCTCCGTGCAAGTGAGGAAGGTATATTGCTACATAAGTAAGGAAAAATGACTATAGAAAAAAATTAAATTCACCGCGTTCATCATATAGTTTTTTGTTAGGTTATCATCAAGGGTTTGACTCTGTTAAACTAAATAGGGTACATGTACATTCAGCTTAACTTAACAATGATAGTGGTAGACTATTGGTTAGTAACTCTGAAAATTTTCAGAACAGACATTTATTGTTTCCGAGCCCGATGTTTATCACTCTATTTAAGTTAAATGGATGTATTACAAGTATAAGAGAACCTATTTTTTCACCTTTTTTTTCCTAACTGTAGTTTTTACAATGGTGGTTGTGCACCACTAGTAGGTGCCATGAGAATTTCAGCCCACAGGGATAGTGCCTCCGATGTTTTCGAGCCAAATGTTCTTTTACATTTTTTAACATATATAAAAACACTGTTAAAGGTCGGGACCGCTTGATAAATTCACAACAGTAATGTCCACACGAAATATTTATGCACGTTGGTTTATTTCAATTTTAATTCCCTTTGTGTACTGTAGGGTCTGATTCTGCTTAACTAGTGAGGGTACATGTACTTTCAGCTGAACTTAACATTGGTAGTTAACACTGAAAAGTTCAGTCCCAAAAACCAGACATTCAATGTTTCAGAGCCCGATGTTTATAGTTATATGTATGTTTATGAGATGTATTACATGTATAGAAAGACCTAAATGTTTTAAAGAAGAAGTTGTATAAACACAATATATCGACAGTGTAAGACCAATTGCGGATGACTCTAACAATTTCAGCTCCAGCGTAAGGTGTTTCGATGTTTCAGAGCCCGATGTTTTAATTGTCTTTTTCCCTACACAAAGTTTTTACCATGGTAGCTGTCCACAACTAGTAGGTGCCATGAGAACATCAGCCCACGGAGTAAGAGCCTCCGATGTTTTTGAGTCAAGTCTTCTTTCATCTTTTAAGAAGTTGTATCAACACAATATGTTGACAATGTTAGAGCAGTTGTTAGGATAACCTAACAAAATCATCTCCTGGGTATTGTGTTTCGATGTTTCGGAGCCCAATGTTTTTATTGGGTTTTTTTTCATTTACTATTATTTTTACAATAGTAACTCTCCACCACTAGTAAATGAACACTTCAGCTAACGGGGTAAAAGCATCTGTTGTTTTCGAGTATAATGTCCTCTTATCTTTTTTTAACATATATATAAATTAGACTGTACAAGGTCGACACCGTTTGATAAACACAGCACTAATGTTGACAAGAAAGATATATACGTTGGTGTTTTTCATTTTAATTTCCTTGGTGTACAGTAGGGTCTAATTCCGTTAAACTAGAAATGGTGTATGTACTTTCAGCTTAACTAAACAGTGATTGTGCTACACTATAGGAAAGTAACACTGAAAAATTCGGTCCCTAAAGAACAGACATTCAATGTTTCCGAACCCAATGTTTATAATTCGATTTAGGTTAAATAGATGTATTACTGGAGGGCCTATATCTTTTAGAAAAGAAGTTGTATCAACATTAAATGTTGACAGTGTCAGACCACTTGGGGGTGAACCTAACGATTTCATCTCCTGGGTATGGTGTTTTGATGTTTCGGAGCCCGATGTTTTTATTGTTTTTTTCCCTTGCTATAGTTTTTACAATGGTAGCTGTCCACCACTAGTAAACGAAAACTTCAGCCCACGGGGTAAAAGCCTCTGTTGTTTTGGAGTACAATGTCCTCTTAACTTTTTTAACATATATAAAAACAACATTGTACAACGTCGACACCACTTGATAAACACAGCACTAATGTTGACACGAAAAATATATACGTTGGTGTATTTCACTATTAATTCCCTTGGTGTACAGTAGGGTCTTATTCTGTTTAACTAAATGCGGTACATGTACTGTTAGGTTAACCTAACAGTGATAGTGTTAGACAATTGTTTACTAAAACTAAAAGTTTCAGTTTCAGTCCTCACAGAACGGCCATTCAATGTGTCCGAGCCCGATATTCATAATTGTATTTATGTTAAAGAGATGTGTTACAGGAGGGCCAATATTTTTGAAAAAAGAAATTGCATCAACATGATATGTCTACAGTGTCAGACCACTTGGGGCCGAACTGAATAATATCAGTTCCGGGGTAGGGTGTTTTGATGTGTAGTAGCCCGATGTTTTTATTGTTTTTTCCCTAATTATAATTTTTACAATAGTAGCTTTCCACCACCAATAAGTGGCATGAAAATTTCAGTCCACGAGGTAAAATCCACCGTTGTTTCCGAGTACAATGTTCTTTAACCTTATTTTAACATATATAAAACAATAAGGCACAAGGTCGACACCGCTTGATAAACACAGCACTAATGTCGACACAAAAGATATATACGTCGGTTTATTTCATTTTTAATTCCCTTGGTGCACAGTAGGGTCTGACACTGTTAAACTGTAAAAAGTACATGTATTTTCAACTAAACGTACCAGTGAGAGTGCTAGTCTTTTGGTTATAACACTAAACATTTAAGTCCAAAGAGAACATTTTACGGATAATGGTTCGATGTTTCCAAGCCTGATGTTTATAATTCGATTTAGCTTAGGTTGTCCATCCAAAACTAGATTGATAATAGATTGCAAGTTTGATCACTAAAATCTTAGTGTGATTTTAACGAGTTTATTAAATAATAAAGTCTCATCTTTGAAATCTTTCAAAAAATTTAATTTTGATAAATTTATCATATGTTGAAGTTAACATTGAAGTCTATGGGAAAAATGCATTTTTAAATATATTTCTTTAGTACAAGTAATTTTCTCACATTTCTCTTGGTAAAAAGTTGCAAAAGCTTTCTCCGTCTTCGAATATGCTAAAATAATTCATAGTTTACCATATTTTTTTCAGAAAATGATTTTTTTTAAATTTTCCTAAAGGGCAGACAACTCTTAAAAAGTCTTAAGTGCAAAACGTTTATTTAATTAACTACATACATACACCCAAGTTTGGTTTATGTCAGTCTTATAATAGCTTCGAAATATGTATCTGATGTAGTATAGATCAATCAAAATTGTTAAATTCACCTTAGTTAAAGATGGACTACCTTAAATAGATGTATTAAAGGAGGGCCAATATCTTTTTAAAAAAGATTGTATCAACACAATATATTGACAGGGTCAAACCACTTGCGGGTGAACCTAATAATTTCAGCACTGGAGTTGAGTGAATCGATGCTCCGGATCTCTATGGGTTTTTTGTGTGGGTTTTTTTCCCTAACAATAATTTTTACAATAGAAGGAGGCATGAAAACTTCAGCCAACGGGGTAAGAGCCTCCGTTGTTTCCAAGTACAATGTTCTCTAACTTTTTTAACTTATACAAAAACAACACGGCAAAATGTCGACCGACACCACTTGATAAACACAGCACTAATGTCGACACTAAAGATAGTTTTTTTTTTCATTTTTAATTCCCTTGGTGTACAGTAGGGTCTGATTCTGTTAAGCTATATATAGTATTTGTACTTTCAGCTGAACTTAACAGTGATAGTGCTAGACCTCTGGTTACAAACACTGAAAAATTCAGTCCCAAGAGAACAGACATTCATTCTTTTCGAAGCCCGATCTTCATAATTGTATTTATTTTATATAGATGTATTACAGGAGGGCCTATGTCTTTTTAAAAAGAAGTTGTATCAACACAATATGTTGACAGTGTCATAATACTTGCAGATGAAACTAACAATATCATATTCAGGGGAGGGTGTTTCGATGTTTCGGAACCTAATTCTTTAATTGCTTTTTTTTCCCCAAACCATAATTTTTATAATGGTAGCTGTCCAACACTAATATGTTCCATGAAAACTTCAGCCCACAGAGTAAGAGCCTCCATTGTTTCCGGGTTTTATGTTCTTTAACCTTTTTTAAACATATATGAAATTAACAATGTTAAAAGTCGACATCACTTGATAAACACATCACTAATGTCGACACAAAATATTTATATGTCGGTGTATTTTATTTTTAATTCCCTTGGTGTACAGTATGGTTTGATTCTGTTAAACTACATAGGGTATATGTACTTACAGCTTAACTTAACAGTGATAGTGCTAGACTTCTGGTTACAAACTCTAAAAAAAATCAGTACCAAGAGAACGGACATTCATTCTTTTCGAAGCCCGATTTTCATAATTGTATTTATGTTAAACAGATGTATTACAGGAAAGCTTATATTTTTAAAAAGTTGTATCAACACAATATGTTGACAGTGTCATACCAGTTCCGGATGAACATAACAATATCTTTTTTGAGGTATGGTGTTTTGATGTTTCAAAAACCCGATGGTTTTATTGTTTTTTTTCCTAACTATAATTTTTACAATGGTAGCTGTCCACCACTGGTAGTTGCCATAAAAACCCAAGCACACGAGATAAGAGCCTCCAATGTTTTAGAGTCAAATGTTCTTTTACCTTATTTTAACATGTATAAACACAACATTGTAAAATATTGATGCCACTTGATAAACACAGCACTAATGTCGACACGAAATATATATACACATCGGTTTATTTCGTTTTTAATTGCCTTGGTGTACTGTAGAGTCTGATTATGTTAAACTAGATAGGATACATGTATTTTCAGGTACCTTAACAGTGATACGCAGCACTGTTAAGGCTTACTACGAAAATATCAGCGGATTTAAATGTTCATAAACCGATGCATCTATCACTACAAAATATTTATGTAAAGTTATTCTTTCATGATATAAATGTGATATAAAATAAAACATTATAGTAAATGCAACTGTGTATTACACTTAGAGAACTTTAGTCCATAGTGAAAGAGTCTCCGATGTTTTCGAGTCAGATGTTCATTTTGTAAAATGTCGACATCGCTTGATAAACACAGCCTTAATGTCGATACAAAAGATATGTACGTCGGTGAATTTCAATTTTAATTCCCTTGGAGTACAGTAGGATCTGATTCTGTTAAACTAAATATGATACATGTACTTTTAAGTTTACCTACCAGTGATAGTTTTAGACAATTGGTTACTAACACTGAAAATTTCAGTCCCCACAGAAGGGAAATTTAATGTTTTAGATCGCGATGTTCATATTTGTATTTATTTTATGTAGATGAATTACAGGAGGGCCAATATCTCTTTAAAAAGAAGTTGTATCAACACAATATGTTGACACTGTCTTAATACTTGCGGGTGAAACAAACAATATCATCTTCAGGGGAGGGTGTTTCGATGTTTCGGAACCTAATTTTTTTTATTGTTTTTTCCCAAACCATAATTTTTACAATAGAAGCTGTCCAACACTAGTAGGTTCCATGAAAACTTCAGCCCACAGAGTAAGAGCCTCCATTATTTCCGGAAACTATGTTTTTTAATGTTTTTTTAAACATATATAAAATTAACAATGCTAAAAGTCGACACCACTTGATAAACACATCACTAATGTCGACACGAAAGATATATATGTCGGTGTATTTTATTTGTAATTCCCTTGGTGTACAGTATGGTTTGATTCTGTTAAACTACATAGGGTACTTGTACTTATGGCTTCACTTAAGAGTGATAGTGCTAGACTTCTGGTTACAAACTCTAAAAAATTCAGTACCAAGAGAACGGACATTCATTCTTTTCGAAGCCCGATCTTCATAATTGTATTTATGTTAAACAGATGTATTACAGTAAAGCTTATATTTTTTAAAGAAAAAGTTGTATCAACACAATATGTTTACAGTGTCATACCACTTCCGGATGAACCTAACAATATCTTTTCCGAGGTATGGTGTTTTGATGTTTCAAAACACGATGGTTCTATTGTTTTTTCCTAACTATAATTTTTACAATGGTAGCTGTCCACCACTGGTAGTTGCCATAAAAACCCAAGCACACGATATAAGAGCCTCCGATCTTTTCGGGTCAAATGTTCTTTTACCTTGTTTTAACATATATAAACACAACATTCTAAAATGTTGATGCCACTTGATAAACACAGCACTAACGTCGACACGAAATATATATACACATCGGTTTATTTCATTTTTAATTGCCTTGGTGTACAGTAGAGTTTGATTCTGTTAAACTAGATAGGCTACATGTACTTTCAGTTACCTTAACAGTGATACGCAGCACTGTTAAGGCTTACTTTGAAAATATCAGTGGATTTAAATGCTAATAAACCGATACATCTATCAATACAAAATATTAATGTAAAGTTATTCTCTCATGATATAAATGTGATATAAAATGAAACAGTATAGTAAATGCAACTGTGTATTACATTTAGAGAACTTCAGCCCATAGTGAAAGAGTCTCCGATGTTTTCGAGTCAGATGTTCATTTTGTAAAATGTCGACATCGCTTGATAAACACAGTCTTAATGTCGAAACGAAAGATACCGGTATGTACACCGGTGAATTTCAATTTTAATTCCTTTGGAGTACAGTAGGATCTGATTCTGTTAAACTAAATATGATACATGTACTTTTAAGTTTACCTACCAGTGATAGTTTTAGACAATTGGTTACTAACACTGAAAATTTCAGTCCCAACAGAAGGGAAATTTAATGTTTCGGAGCCCGATGATCATAATTGTATTTATTTTATATAGATGTATTACAGGAGGGCCATTATCTTTTTAAAAAGAAGTTTATTAACACAATATGTTGACACTGTCTTAATACTTGCGGGTGAAACAAACAATATCATATTCAGGGGAGGGTGTTTCGATGTTTCGGAACCTAATTTTGTTATTGTTTTTTCCCAAACCATAATTTTTATAATGGTAGCTTTCCAACACTAGTAGGTTCCATGAAAACTTCAGCCCTCAGAGTAAGAGCCTCCTTTGTTTCCGGGTTATACGTTCTTTAACTTTTTTTAAACATATATAAAATTAACAATGTTAAAAGTCGACATCACTTGATAAACACATCACTAATGTCGACACGAAAGATATATATGTCGGTGTATTTTATTTTTTCAATTCCCTTGGTGTACAGTATGGTTTGATTCTGTTAAACTACATAGGGTACATGTACTTACAGCTTCACGTAACAGTGATAGTGCTAGACTTCTGGTTACAAACACTAAAAAAATTCAGTACCAAGAGAACGGACATTCATTCTTTTCGAAGCCCGATCTTCATAATTGTATTTATGTTAAATGGATGTATTACAGGAAACTTACATTTTTTTTAAAAAGAAGTTGTATCAACACAATATGTTGACAGTGTCATACCAGTTCCGGATGAACATAACAATATCTTTTCTGAGGTATGGTGTTTTGATGTTTCAAAAACCGATGGTTTTATTGTTTTTTTCCCCTAACTTTAATTTTTACAATGGTAGCTGTCCACCACTGGTAGTTGCCATAAAAACCCAAGCACACGAGATAAGAGCCTCCAATGTTTTAGAGTCAAATGTTCTTTTACCTTATTTTAACATATATAAACACAACATTGTAAAATGTTGATGCCACTTGATAAACACAGTACTAATGTCGACACGAAATATATATACACATCGGTTTATTTCATTTTTAATTGCCTTGGTGTACAGTAGAGTTTAATTCTGTTAAACTAGATAGGATACATGTACTTTCAATTACCTTAACAGTGATACGCAGCACTGTTAAGGCTTACTACGAAAATATCAGCGGATTTAAACGTTTATACGCCGATGCATCTATCAATACAAAATATTTATGTAAAGTTATTCTTTCATGACATAAATATGATATAAAATAAAACAGTATAGTAAATGCAACTGTGTATTACACTTAAAGAACTTCAGCACATAGTGAAAGAGTCTCCGATGTTTTCGAGTCAGATGTTCATTTGGTAAAATGTCAACACCGCTTGATAAACACAGCACTAATGTCGATACGAAAGATATGTACGTCGGTGAATTTCAATTTTAATTCCCCTGGAGTACAGTAGGGTCTGATTCTGTTAAACTAAATATGATACATGTACTTTTAAGTTTACCTACCAGTGATAGTTTTAGACAATTGGTTACTAACACTGAAAATTTCAGTCCCCACAGGAGGGAAATTTAATGTTTCGGAGCCCAATGTTCATAATCGTATTTATTTTATATAGATGCATTACAGGACGGCAGGTGAAACTAACAATATCATCTTCAGGGGAGGGTGTTTCGATGTTTCGGAACCTAATTTTTTTTATTGTTTTTTCCCAAACCATAATTTTTATAATGGAAGCTGTCCATCACTAGTAGGTTCCATGAAAACTTCAGCCCACAGAGTAAGAGCCTCCATTGTTTCCGGATACTATGTTTTTTAACGTTTTTTTTAAACATATATAAAATTAACATGCTAAAAGTCGACACCACTTGATAAACACATCAATAATGTCTACAGGGAAGATATACATGTCGGTGTATTTTATTTTTAATTCCCTTGGTGTAAAGTATGGTTTGATTCTGTTAAACTACATAGGGTACATGTACTTACGGCTTCACTTAACAGTGATAGTGCTAGACTTCTGGTTACAAACCCTAAAAAATTCAGTACCAAGAGAACGGACATTCATTCTTTTCGAAGCCCGATCTTCATAATTGTAGGAAATTCAATGTTTTGGAGCCCGATGTTCATAATTGTATTTATTTTATATAGATGCATTACAGGAGGGCGGGTGAAACTAACAATTTCATCTTCAGGGAAGGGCGTTTCGATGTTTCGGAACCTTATTTTTATTAATTTTTTTTTCCCAAACCGTAAGTTTTACAATGGTAGCTGTCTAAAACTAATAGGTGACATAAAAACTTCAGCGCACTGAGTAAGAGTCTCCGTTGTTTTCGAGTACATTGTTCTTTAACCCTTTTTTAACAGACATAAAAATAACACTGTAAAAGGTCGACACCGCTTGATAAACACAGCACTAATGTCGACACGAAAGATATATACGTCGGTGAATTTAATTTTTAATTGCCTCGGTGTACTTAAAGGTCTCATTCTGTTAAACTAGATAGGGAATATTTACTTTCAGGTTCACTTAATAGTGAAAGTGGTAGGTGATATGTTAATAACATTAAAAACTTCACTCCCCATAGAACGGACATTCAATGTTTTCGAGCCAGATGTTTATAATTCAATATAGGTTAATTAGATATATTACAGGAGGGCCTATATCTGGGTGTTTCGATGTTTTGATGCCTGACGTTTTAATTGGTTTTTTCCCTAACTATAATTTTTACAATGGTAGCTGTCCATCACAAGTAGGTGTGATGAGAACATCTGCCCACGAGGTAAGAGGCTTTCTTGTTTCGGAGTACAATGGTTTCTTACCTTTTTATAACATATATAAAAATAACAATGTAAAAGGATGACATCTCTTGATAAACACAGCACTAATGTCGACGAGAAAGGTAAATACGATGGATTATTTCATTTTTAATTTCCTTGGTGTACAGTTGGGTCTGATTCTGTTAAACTTAATATGGCACATGTACTTTTAAATTAACTTAACAGTGATAGTGTAAGACCATAGGTTACTAACACTGAAAATTTCAGTCCAACAGACTGGACATTCAAGGTTTTTCGAGCCCGATGTTCATAATCGTATTTATGTTAGATAAATGTATTACAGGAGGGCCTATATCTTTTAAAAAAGAAGTTGTATCAACACAATATGTTGACAGTGCCAGACCACTTGCGGGTGAAACTAACAATTTCACCTCATGGGTATGTTGTATCGATGTTTTGGAGCCTGATGTTTTACCGTCTTTTTCTTAACTATAATTTTTACAATAGTAGCTGTCCACAACGCGTAAATTAAAACTTCAGCCAACGGAGTAAAAGTCTGCTTTGTTTTCGAGTACAATGCTCTCTGATCTTTTTTTAACATGTATAAATTTAACAATGTAAAAGGTCGACACCGCTTGATAAACACAACATTAATGTCGACACAAAAGATATATACGTCGGTGGATTTCATTTTTAATTCCTTTGGTGCACAGTAGGGTCTGATTCTCATAAAATAGATTTGGTACATGTACTTTCAGGTTAACCTTATAGTGATAGTGTTTGGCTATATGTTAATAACACTGAAAATTTCTGTCCCCATAGAAAGGACATTTAAAGTTTTCGAGCCAGATGTTTATAATTCAATATAGGTTAAATAGATGTATTACAGGAGGGCCTATATCTTTTAAAAAAGAAGTTGTATCAACACAATATGTTGACAGTATCAGACCACTTGCGGGTGAAACAAACAATATGTCTCTTGGGTAGGGTGTTTCGATGATTTGAAGCCCGACGTTTTAATTGGTTTTTTCCCTAACTATAATTTTTACAATGGTAGCTGTCCACCACTAGTACGTGTAATGGAAATATCTCCCCACGAGATAAGAGGCTTTCTTGTTTCGGAGTACAATGGTTTCTTACCTTTTTATAACATATATAAAAATAACAATGTAAAAGGTTGACACCTCTTGATAAACACAGCACTAATATCGACACGAAAGGTATATACGTCGGTTTATTCCATTTTTATTTCCCTTGGTGTACAGTATGGTCTGATTCTGTTAAACTTAATATGGTACATGTCCTTTTCGGTTATCTTAACAGTGATAATATTAGAAAATAGGTTACTAACACTAAAAACTTCAGTCCCCACCGAACGGACATTCAATGTTTTCGAGCCAGATTTTCATAATTGTATTTATGTTATATTTGTGAATTACAGGAGGGTCTATGTCTTCTAAAAAAAGAATTGTATCAGCACAATATGTTGACAGTGTCAGACCACTTGCGGGTGAATCTAATAATTTCAGCTCCGGGGTAGGCTGTTTCGATGTTTTGGAGCCCGATGTTTTTATGGTTTTTTTCTAAAACCGTAAGTTTTACAATAGTATCTGTCCACAACTAATAGGTGCCATAAAAACTTCAGCCTACGGAATAAAATAACACTTTAAAAGGTCGACACCGCTTGATAATTACAGCACTAATGTCGACACGAGAGATGTCGGTGTATTTCATTTTTAATTTCCTTGGTGTACACAAAGGTCTGATTCTGTTAAACTAGATAGGGTACATTTACTTTCAGGTTAGCTTGACAGTCATAATGTTAGACTATAGGTTATAAACACTGAAAATTTTGGTCTTCATAGAACGGACATTCAGTGTTTCCGAGTCCGATTTTTTTTAATTCGATTTAGATTAAATAGATGTAATAAAGGAGAGGTTATATCTTTTAAATATGAAATTGCATCAACACAATATATTTACAGTGTCATAACCAACTGCAAGTGAACCTAATAATATCATCTGTTTTTATTGTTATTTTCCCTAACTATAATTTCTACACTGGGACCTGTCCACCACTAGTAAGTGGCATGAAAACTTCAGCCCACAAGGTAAGAGCCTTTGTTGTTTCCGAGTACAATGTTCTTTGACCTTTTTTTAACATTATATAAAAATATCACTTTAAAAAGTCGACACCGCTTGATAAACAAAGCACTAATGTCAACAAGAAAGGTAAATAAGATGGTGTTTTTTTCATTTTTAATTCCCTCGGTGTACAGTAGGGTCTGATTCTGTTAAACTTAATATGGCACATATACTTTTAGATTAACTTAACTGTGATAGTGTAAGACCAAAGGTTACTTACACTGGGAATTTCAGTCCCACAGACCGGGCATTCAATGTTTTTCGAGCCCGATGTTCATTATTGTTTTATTTGCTAGAGGGCCTAAATCTTTTAAAAATAAGTTGTATCAACACAATATGTTGACACGACCACTTGCAGGTGAACCTAATAATTTTATCTCCTAAGTAGGGTGTTTTGATGTTTTGGAGCCAGATACTTTTATTGGTTTTTTTCCCAAACAATAAGTCTTACAATGGTAGCTGTTCACAACTAATAGGTGCAATTAAAACTTCAGCCCACGGAGTAAGACCCTTCGTTGTTTTCGAGTACATTGTTCTTTAACCCTTTTTTAACATATATAAAAATAACATTATAAAAGGTCGACACCGCTTGATAAACACAGCACTAATATCGACACGAGAGATGTATACGTCGGTGTATTTCATTTTTAATTCCCTCGGTGTACAGAAAAGTCTGATTCTGTCGACACTGCTTGATAAACACAGCACTAATGTCGACATGAAAGATATATATGTCGGTGTATTCATTTTTAATTCCCTTGGTGTACAGTATGGTCTGATTCTGTTAAACAAGATACGGAGGGTACATGTACTTTTTGGTGAACTTTACAGTGGAAGTGCTATCTAAATGCTTAGTAACACTGAAAATTTCAGTCCCCATAGAACGGAAATTCAATGTTTTCGAACGCAATATCTATAATTCTCTTTGTGTTAAATGAAAAAAAAATATGACAAAAACAAACTCAACCATCTCAAAAATCCATAAAACAAAATACAAATTTATAGGAGAACAACATGGAACTCCAAAAAGAATCAGAGGCCTAGGAGGAGTGAGCATCCTCTGCTGACCGGTCGTACCCGCCGTGTGCTCCTTGAGATAATTTGGCATGTCATAATCGATGTAAATGTCAAAATCGGGAAAATGTCACAATAGGAAAAAAACGAAACGTTGATTTTTTGGTTTGTTTGGGATGGTCAAAATACAAACCTTGAGCCATTACATTGAAGGTAGCATCAGGTGCTTAGGAGGAGTTAGCATTCTCTGCTGACCGGTCACACCCGCCGTGTGGTCTTTGTCGTAATCTGGACAAAACGGAAAAGTCCGTAGACAATTGGGTGTTAATTATGGTCTAACAATTTGTATGAAAAACTTCAGTAAGAATGCAATCCAGTGGAATATTTTATTTGCCCACAAGGTCTTTGTATCGACCAAAGAACTTACGAAAAGATGACTTCAAACGAGACTGTTGATTGTCCCGTTTATCAACTTGTTTGTCAGTAGCTTGCCTCGCCTTAGAAACTGTTCATACGTATGCCCTTGTATATCGAATTAACTGAGAGACAAAAACACCATATTCAGATTATGAAGGTATATTGCTACATAAGTAAGGAAGGCTGACTATAAAAAAAATTGAAGTCAACGCGTTTATCATAAAGTTTTGTTGTTAGGTTACCATCAATGTCCATTTCCAGTAAAATATCCAAATATGAAATAGATGACGCAGACGCTGTGGTATCTTTTATTTCAAGTTCACTGGGATATATTGAGTCGACGCCAGTAAGGAAATAACAATTGTTAATTGATAATACGTCGTAGATATACCTGAATGTTGAATTGAAGGCCACAACGAGTGATTTATTTTTTCACGTACAAGTTTTTTTTAATAAATTCTGCTTCATAAGAATACAAAAAAAGGTCTGGTAACAATGGGGCACATTGGTACCCATGGGAATTCCAACAGATTGTTTGAAGACTTGATTTCCAAAAACTACATACAAGATGTTGCCTATCAGAAACTCAAGCATCTTTTTAGTGTCAACTTCAGAGTACTTGTGTGCAATCAGAATGGTTTTTAACAAAATATTTTTTTAGATTTCCAATGACAGGTAAGCATTTTCATGACTTCCATTTTTATAAAAGAAACAACAATCTATAATATCAAAAAACCTAGATTTTAATTTCTCATGGGGAATGGTTGTATAAAGTGTTGAAAAGTCGTACGTTTCAATGCTATTGATTTTGGTAAGAATTGTGTTAAATAGATGTATTACAGGAGGACCTATATCTCTTTTTAAAAAATGTATCAACGCAATATTTGGACCGTGTAAGACCACTTGCAGGTGACCCTAATAATTTCAGCTCCAGGGTAGGGTGTTTCGATGTTTCGGAGCCTGGTGTTTTATTGTCTTTTCCCCTAACCATAAATTTTACAATGACAGCTGTCCACCACTAGAAGGTGCCATGAAAACTTCAGCCCATTGAGTAAGAGCCTGCGATGTTTTTTTCTTTATTTTTTTTGAGTCAAATGTTCATTTACTCTTTTTTATACATACATGAAAACAACACTGTAAAAAGTCGAAAACGCTTAATAAACACAGCACTAATGTCGACTCGAAATACGTCGGTTCATTTTATTTTGAATTCCCTTGGTGTACACAGGTAAAATTGCAACATATGTTCAACATATGTTTCGAGTAACATATGTTGAACATACGTTGAACATACGTTAAACATATGAATTTTTCACAGTATGTTGAACATATGTTTGAAATATATTGTTAACATATGTTTGAAAAATACGTTAAACATATTGCAGACTCAAAACATATGTTGAACATATATTTGTGGTAATCATATGTTCAACATATGTTTAACATATTTTGAACATATGTTTGTTTAAAACATATGATCAGCATATGTTTTCAATTTGCGTTATGTTGATTAAACATGTTTGTTGGCTTAAATTTTTACATGTGTAGTAATGAATACGTGTATAAACAAATTATATAATCAACATTAGCCATGCGTTTTTTTCATATGAAGTGTTTCGTTAACAAATCCGGATTTAAGCCTGATCGGTTTTAAATTTAGTGTTCATAAACATACGTCATATTTTACGTCACGGAGGCAGAAGATGAATCTCCAAGATGGATTTTAACTTGTACTTATAAGGTAAGAATGCGTGTTCATTTACCTATTTAAAATTTTATATTGGCAATGAGTCAATCTACGGGCTGTAGTTGTGTTCTTCTAGAAAATTCGGATTGAAAAAACCATACTGTATAAAATAATGTAATGTCAACAACCGACGCGACGGTCATCATTGTTGTTAAACTTTTTAAAAACCAGCTCTACAATTGAACCTCTAAGGCTGTTGAAATTGTTTTAAAAATACAGTGAATAAATCAAACAGTAATTACCATGTTTACGAATGACAGAATGTAGAATATCTCAGAAAAGGTGAGGTCTGTAAATGTCTTCACACAAAGCTACAACTCAACAGCTTACTGTCTCTAGTTTATTTAGACCTTACAAGTTTAATGGTAAACAAGCATAAAAATGTAGATTTGAAAAATATATTAAGATCAGACGCATTTAAAAACTTCGAAAGTGAAAGTAGCCCCCAAAACTATAGCAGAGCTCATTGCAAAGCAACGAGTATGTCTTATATTGCTGTTTTAAATCAGTTATTAATGGAAAAAGTCTTTACAATCCAACAGGGAAATTCCTAATGAATTATTTTGTGTCAACACAAATTGTACAATGATTTATATCTTTTCATTGAAATATTTATATCAATTCAATTCATTTTTCTTTTTAAAAAATCTTTATATTGATAGTGTAATTTTTATTACATGCTTATTGAAAAAAGTGTTTTTATTTTAGGAATGCAGTGACTAGTGGACACATCACAGATGGCATCAAATAACACAGTGTCAGAGATTATGAAGAAGTAAGTACATAATTATAAAGATTTCTTACATTTCTTCAAAACTGCAGCATGATGTATATTTTTTAAACTTGTAATATCATTGTAGTAAGGTTAATTAGGTTCAATGAGTATCAAATAATGAGTAACACTGTTTGACAGAGTATTATAGTTTGTAGCAAATGGATGTAGTAGTGCAGAGGTTTGTAAGATTTCTTGGATGCAGTCTGAAGACGATGAAGTGATGAAAGATCCAGGATCCAGATATTCGTCCTGAGCTCAAAGATATCTGCACTACATTTGCTACAGTGGTAACAACGTTATTGTTGACAAGCCAATCGTATTAAATCGTTCGTGTAACGTGGGTGATCGTTCGTGTAACGTGCGGGATCGTGCGTGTATCAGGAAAATTGGTTTGCGTTTTTTACCGTGCGTGTTCGTGCGTGATCGTGCGTTTTTTTCGTTTTGTAACTTTTTTAACGGAATGCCAGGATTAATTCTTAAAACAAAGACAAGTAGTTTTTGTAAAACAATGTGAATTTAAAACTTTTTATTATATAAGAACATTGACAGTTGTTAACATTCATTCTCTCTTTCGTCCTTAAATACATTTTTTTATTTCTATAGCTCATACAATCCTTTGTTTGGTCGAGTTAGTTTTGCTTAATTTTACGAACAGCCTATATCAAGCATCAATTGTGTCTTGACAAATAATTTCAATCATATTAGCAAAAGCGACACGTTGAATGAAAGTGGCTAAGCTTACCCATTCCCCGTTTTAAACTAAACGATTATTCCCAACGTTTTTCTTTCAAATGAGAATACGATCGCATTATTTTCTAGTAGATTGTATACACATTTGTTTGAAATAAAATTTATTTAGACGCTATAGAATTATGTACTGTACATTGTGAAAATATTGGATGTGAAAAATCGAAATTCTATGGAACAAGGTAACAAATTTACCTGTATCACGCATAATTAAATCGTACGTAAGAGAATTAAATTACATAAACAGTCAACTCGTATATAAATAATTTCGTGTAGTTTATGCATTATCTTCATTTCAATTACACGTAATTTTCTTTAACTTATAATTGAAGTTAATTTTGTTATGGAGACAATATATTTATTTGTGTGTGAATCCTTTATACTTATGTATGGATGTGTAAAAGTGTTCACTCGTAAAATACAAAACAGTGCATGACTAAAGTACAGACCGCTTTTCAATAACACACAAACATAAAGCAATACAAATTAAAGTAATGCGTTTCCTTAATTCTAATCTTAAAAATTAATTTTGATTTTGCGTGTTTAATGGTGTAACGTTGCTACCACTGTATACAAGTTATGGTAATTAAATTTAAACATGGCTCTGACTGTATGATTGATGCTCATTATAAAATTTTCTTAGTTCTAATGATTTTTGTAAGATTTTAAAATCTCACTTTGTAAAAATAACACAAATATATCAATGGTTTTCCACTTCTTAATTTGCAAAACTTTAAAAGTCTGATGGTGGTTACTTGCATTAGTATTAATATTTTAGACAGAAGTTTAAACTTGACTTGTGAAATGATAAACAGCACATCGAAAAAGAAGTTGGACAAAAAGTGGGATTAATGCAGGTATATAATTATTTCTCTCTCTCTCTCTCTCTCTCTCTCTCTCTCTCTCTCTCTCTCTCTCTCTCTCCAGAACTTACAATGATGTAAGTATTCAATAAAATTTACTTAAGGAATAGAATGAACAAACTTAACTCATGTTGTATGTGCAACTTGATCTTGATACTCTTCAAACTTTTATTTTAATAATGAAACAAACTTATAATCCATCTTAAAAAGTGTTACATGGTCTGTTTCTTTTTCAGAAAATATTAAAGCTGCAGTGAGTGAGAACCATTCACAGGAGAATAACAAACTTGTCTATATGATATTTGCAACAATAAAAATGATATGTATTTTTATCTCTGTTTTTTTTTTCATCAGATAGCTGGAGCTGCAAAATTAATGCAATTTTTAAAAGACTCGGTGTTGTAAAAACAGGATAATCAGTTGAAGAGGGTAATTCAGAAAGAGAATTTGTACCAACAATGAATTAAAAAATAAATAAAATATTTAAAGACATATTTTTAAATATGCATAAGACATATGTGATACATGTTGTGTAAACAATCCCAAAGGATAAAGAAGTGAGTAAACACAAAAATGGAAGTAAAATATGTTCAACATATGTCTAACATATATTTATAAACATATGGTAATCATATGGTTATCAAAAACATATGTTTAATATATGTTAAACATATGATGAACATATGTTTATGAACATATGTTTAACATATGGTGCTCGTTTTTTATGGCGAACATATGTTTCAGAACATATGTTCAACATATGTTAAACATATGTTGAACATATGTTGCAATTTTACCTGTGTACAATAGGGTCTGATTCTGTTAACAGTGATAGTGCAAGCTTTTTGGTTGGTAACACTGAAAATTTCAGAACCCATAGGACGGACATTCAATGTTTCAAAGCCCGATGTGTATAATTCTAATTTTGTTAAATATATGTATCACAGGAGTGTCTATTTCTGTTAAAGGAAGTTGTATTAGCACAATATGTTGACAGTGTCAGACCACTTGCAATTTCAGCTCCGGGGTAGAGAAGTTTCGATGTTTCAGTGTCTGATGTTTTAACTATCTTTTAGTATTATTTATCAATTGAAAAATTACAGTAAGGATTGGATTTTTTAAACTAGAGATTGTATCATTATGTAATTTAATGTGGTAATGTTAACAACCAGTAGACGACCCTGATTATTGCAGGCCTCATGGTAGGGGGTTCCATGATTCCTGTTCTGATGTTTTAAAATTCCATCATCGTATGTAGATAGGTTACAAAAGGGCCTGGATCTTTTGAACTAGACATGTAACCCTAACAATAATTTTACAATGGTAGCTTACCACTACTGGTAGGTAGTATGAGAACTTAAGCCCACGTGGTAAGGGCCTCCAGTGTTTTTTATTTACACTTTTTGACATACTGTAGAAGGTCGACACCGCTTGATAAACACAGCACTTATGTCGACACGAAAGAGTTGGTGTTTACAGTTTCAGTTCACTTGGTGTACAGTAGGGTCTGTCTCTTTTAAACTACATGGGGTACATATTCTTTTATCATAAGTTTACACTGATAGTGCTAGACTTTGTTAGTAACACTGAGAATTTTAGTCTCCACAGAACAGACCTTCAATGTTTCCAATCCCGATATTTGTAACTCTTTTTACGTTAATTATGTATATTGAAGGAGAGCCTATATATCTTTTAATGTAGAAGATGTACCAACACAATACTTTGACAGTGTCTCAGTGTTTCTGAGCCCCATGTTTCAATTGCTATTTAATATTAGAAATATATTGAGATATTATAGCAAGGACTGTAGATGGTATCTTCGCTGTAATTTTGATATGGTAGTGCTTAACAACTAGTAAATGATCCTGAATACTTTAGGCCTCAGGGTACGGGATTTTAATGTTTCCGATTCCGATGTTTACAAATCCAATTATTTTTGTAGATGAATTACAAAAAGGCCTGGATCTTTTGAACTAGATTTGTAACCCTAACCATCAGGCCTGGATCTTTTGAACTAGACTTGTAACCCTCAACATAAGTTTTACAATGAAAATTGACCACCACTAGTAGGTGCCATGAGAATTGCGTCCACAAAGTAAGGGCCTCCAATGCTTTCGGGTCTGATGCTTTTTACTCTCTATTACATAATTATATAAAAACAACACTGTAAAAGGTCGACACCTCTTGATAAACATATCACTAATATCGACATGAAAGATATACATGTATACGTCGGTCTTTGAATGTTCAATTTACTTAGTGTACAATAAGGTCTGGATCTTTTGACATACAGAGGGCATGTGTTCTTTTATCATAACTTTACACTCATAGTGCTAGACTCAAGGTCAAAAATATTTTGTTTTATCCAGAACAGATACTTATCATTCAGTGCTCGTTTTGTAAAAGTCTATCTCAAAGTTCTTGAAAAGATTTTTTGTGACCCTTTCTTTTGATCTTATTTTCCAATATATCTGCCCTTGTTTATGGAACAGACTCTTTTTGGGGGGAATATATAAAAGCCCATTGGAAGCTTTGTGCTATATTTTATCAATATTTTGAAATATGGCCCTCTTTTCAAAAAGTATTGCAACTGAATCAATGTCAGAAGTTGGAGGATGACAGAATGTCTCATATTAAATAGAATATTTGGCTACGGCACATTTTCCAAAATATGAAAGTAGAAATCTATAGAATAAATGCATATTAAACATTTAAATATATATGTATGTATAAAACAACTCGAAATTTCATCAAAAATTTTTTTCATTTTATTTGCACCTTTCCAAACTAACTTTCTTAAACATGTCAAAACACTTGTGAACACATACATGTATAAATTCAATTTAAAAAGCACTTATTTGTAAATCTACCAAATATAAGTAAATAATCTGTAACACAAAAGCTATCTGAAAAATAAAAAAAATAATAAAAAGATAAAGTAGTTAAATTATAAATGACTATTTGTAGAAGCTGTTTAAAGCATCTGAGCAAGGTCCATGAATACTATGCAGGTATGTTAAGGTTTCCCAAATGAGTTCACAACGATGTGTAGAAAATAATTTGTTATTCAAATATGTCATTATTAACTTCGAAGTAACAATCGACTTTCTTTACAATATTTCTAAGACAGTGAATCGTAATAAGTGACTATTCGTGAACATAAATAAATCCGGTTGTTCTCTGTTATCAATAAGCGATTCTAAATTTCAATACAAGTGATACTTAATTTCATATTATCAATATTAAGTATCAAATAATCAGCTTTGTATTAGGTAAGTGACTATTTCTAAAATAGTGAGTTGGAGGCTCCACCTGCTACGTGTACACTAATGAATGGAGGTATTTAATGCATCTACAAATCATGCGATATTAGGATAATTTGCATGAACTTGGGAGAGAACATAAGTATCCGTATGACTCATGCAGGGGGATGTCTGGCCCAATTTTGTGTAATTCGAGCTTAAAAAGTACCTAATTTGAAGGATAGGGCACAATGTTTGGACGAGGAATCACCTATATCATATTACCGGTGTATGAAAATCATTAACGATCTTAAATAAAGTCTTACTGCTTTTAAATAGAAATACTGAGTTTAGTTTTATTAGACAGTTTTGTATATCATATGAAACAAAGTTGTATAATAATCATAAGTAAAGGACAAGAGCGTACAAGGCCTGACAAATCCCCCCGTAACCAGGATTTTGAAATGGCATATGAACATATAAAACAAATCTTTACATTTGAAAGTGTACACCAGGACATGTACATGTATGATATAGAACTGCATTTTCTGACAAATAAATAGTAAACATTAATACATGCACTTGGTATTTATTTCCTTTGGTTTATTTGTTTGCTTTCTAATCATTACAGCATGATCTCTTATCTGTGCTAGCGCTATTTCTATCCGACATTGAGTGTAAAATGAACATTACGCAATAATTGTCATAATACAAATGGTGTTAGATATTTTTTACATAATAGCCCAATAAAAAGGCAAAAAATGTTTTACTTAAAAGCAAATGAATTTTATATAAAACGCCGTTTAACGTTTCAAGCACCCTCTCAATCGAGAAGAATGGGGTGCAAGCCTCCGCCTATCCTAGTGAGCTAAGTTGACACATTAGGGTATAGGTGAATAAATTTAACTGCTTGACAATATTTAATACAGTAAAACTTTTTTGGTGAAACCCACGAATTTGGCCCATTATGGGTCTAGACTTCATTTTGAAAAATCAATAATAAAATTCATTAAAAACTTATTCTTTAAATAAAAGTACTTTTATGGTGGAGACTGGACCCATTCATACCTAAATTTTTGCAATTTAGAACAGTGAATGAACCAAGATTTTGGCATAAAACGCTGTGCAGCTTTATTTGGAAATCTATAACTGTCGTGTTTGTAGAACGAAAGCACAATATTGGCTTTCATCCTGAAATTTATACTAAAAACAATGCATACAAACCAAAAATTAATATTCAAACTTCAATTGAAATTCTTTCATCTCCATTGCTTCAAGTGGGGGATATACAACGCCTTGTACGCCCCTGTTCTTTAATACGTATCACATTCTATCGCACCACTTTAAAATACGCATATAATATCGTACCTTATTATATGATACAATATTGTATCACATTATACATTACAATGATATGTCTTGATACGGAACTGCATCATATAATATATTATTTTGTAATACTCATATACTTATATTTGCTAATATGCGTACATAAATGAATATATAGAATAGCGAAACGTTTAATTCTGTGTGAACATTTTAATGATTTCACAATGATTACCGCACATGCTTATCACATGCTTATCACTTGACAGTTGCATTATTGTAAACATTAAAACACGATTATTTTAATAATTCTCAAGGGTTTGCCTATTTCAAATGTAAATATAAGTTAAAATCAGCATTATTATAATTTCATGTTAAATACTAAAATCTGATTGGTTTAGACGCAGTTGGTAATCCGTTCAATTACCCTGAGCGTTAGCAACACACTTGGCAACGGGTAACCCAACGAATTGCTACATGCGCGTAAACTATGCGCATATACCGATTGCCATAGAATTCACTTCATTTCTATTTAAATGGAGTAAAATTTTCTTTAAAATTAAGACATTCATTATAATAAAATAAATAGCGCCCATTTGGGAGGGTAACTGTTGACACCCCTCGAAAACCATTGTTTACCCCCGCTTCGCGTTGGTTGACAATGGTTTTCTCGGGCACTTATTATATAACGTTAAATAAAATGTTCACCGGGATATGAACTCAGTTGGTACGTAATCAAGTCTTCCGAGAAGCCCTTTGGGCTTCACAGGATATGATCACGTGACAAACCAGGTCCGATAAAAATTTTCAATTGCTGTTTATTTCTTAAATATTATATTATTTTACAATACTACGTTATATTATTCAAAATTGTATCATATAACACAATACTGTATCATATTATCCAATACAATAATATAGGAATCATTTTATATAACAACAAACTCATCTTTCAAACACGTTTGATTGAGGTACTTAGGACAATTGTTTTAGCATCCTTGATAATGAAGAGATCATTCTCTGTTTCTGAAGCAAGCCGTATGTATCAAATTCAAAGTTATATGATCCATATAAGTTTGTCAGGACAGCTGTTCTCCAGATATCAAACCTACATTCGACTACTCAAAAAATCTACACGTGCTCCATTATAATAACCTCCGGAATCCGAAAAATATGGTTCAGATTTAGCATCCATACATGTTGAGTGCATCAGTATCAAAACCTGCATCATTTATACAAATTTGATAAACACTAAACCAAAAACTAAGATGTGTCCATCAAAGGGCATCTGCTCCAAAAAAAATTAACCAACTCCAAAAACCTTAAATGTATCATCATTCAGCATCTGAAACCTATGGCTCAGATTAAGCATTTGATCCTGTCAACTGCATATCTATCATCAGACACACCTGTCATGCAAGTATGGTGGAGTTAGGACCAGTAGTAAGTAAGATATAGTCATCAAATGGCACCTGCTCCAAAAACTTTGCTCTGCTCTTAACATTTTTAAAGCCAACATCCAGAATTCAAGTTCCAGATTCAGCATCCAAGTCTTAAAAGTTCATTAGTTTGTCCAGATGCACCATCCATGCAAGTTTGATGAAGGTAAGTTAATTAATAATTTAGATACAAGACCTGCACCACAAACTTTTACCACGTCCAGACGCCAACGGTATAACATAAGCTCCAGTCAACCTCGTGTCAGTGAGCTAAAAAAGTTTTGATTAAATGTCAATTGCCACTTGCCCCAATGGGATTTACATAAATCATTTGCAATGTTATGATATGCATGTGACATGATTAAGTACGATAATTAAAACGTTACTGTAGTGACGTCTATGATCAATACAGTATAATGAAAATTACAGCTTATAGTTTCGTTTAACATCTTTAATCTTCTCATGAAATACAGGACATTTTCATTTCCGCATCTTCAGCCTCTTTGCACACAGATAGCAACAGACTTGATGGCTCGTGCCATCGTGAATGATGCTGCCTGTTTTAGCTCTTCTCAAACACAGGCCATTTGGACCTTTCTACATGGCAAATTGCTGCGGTAGGTAAGCAGAGAATGTCGCAACTTGGTGTTCTAGACAAGTGGTTTACGAGGGCATGGTGCCCTGGCTGTACGGACACACAATTGAGTAAAAGTTGTCCTTAAACTTCTTGGTAGAGTTCATGTCTTGAGTGTGACAACTTCAACATCTTAGCAGAATTCGATGGAGAATGCATCTTTCATTTTCGTTCGCCAGACTGGACGAATCTTCAAGCAGAAGATACAGTGGCGTTGAAGGGGTTTGTTCTTTATACCTCATTCACATTCCAAGTGGAACTGAAATAAAACAAAAATGTTAGATATTCACTTGTTTGTTATATTAGGTTGAATCACTGGCATGGGATACCTCCATATTGTGACATAAAACGCTTAAATTAAGTAAAATATATACATATATATATATATTTCGCAGGTTTCTAATTTAAAGAAAGTGACTAATTCCCTGCAAAGGGTTGACCTTCTGTACCGCGTGCATGTTACACCATCACATGTCAGAAACTTACTGGTGTAAAGTTGACAATGTTCAATCCACCTACTTTTCATGTTATTTTACCTCCCATCTGTAACTTGCAATTTTACTGTGTAAAGTCAACACAACACAGTGATGACGGAAGTTGTTGAAAATAAATGTGTGCAGGTCGAAAGATTTCGTGAGAAATTGCGCTCTTCTAACAAACATGCTATTTTCGTTGAATCAACATACAATGATACATGGGGTTCCGGGCTTGACAGGGTTGGTACTGAAAACACCAAACAAGCTGCGTGGCCGGGGAAAAATTTGCTAGGCAAAATCATTGCTAAAGTTGCAAAAAAATCCAGAAAGAGAAAAAAAAGTGAGCAGTGGAGCCGACCGAAACAAACTCAGCAACCGAAGGAGAGCTCTAAACAACGTGACATAGTGAAAATGCTGAAAGACATGCGTGCACAGTCAGACTCCGATTCCTTCTCCGGATGGGACTCTTCTGATTCCGAATCCGAATCTGACGCGCAAAGCCTACATGGACATCGAACGACAAAATTAATGGACGGTATATTATTTCAATAATATTGTTTACCTTTTAAATGGAAAATCTGCAATTATTATCAGTAAATGTAAGGGGGTTGAATACTGATGAAAAAAGAAAAAAATGAGTTAAAAACAGATATCATTTTTTTGCAAGAAACACATTTTATTGAAAAAAATGAAAAAAAGTATAATTTTGGATGGAGGGGTAAATTATACCACGCTTTTAGTAATTCTACTTATAGTAGAGGAGTGTCTATTCTTTTTAAAGAAATTATTGATGTGCAAGTTTACAATGTAAATAGGTCCAATGACGGTAGAAAATTACTGCTGAATTTGGAGATAAATGATTATAAATTCACTGTGGTTAATATTTATGCGCCAAACGATAATCAAAACAGAATTGATTTTTTTAAAAAGCTTCTAAGTTTTATAAATAAACATAAGGATAGTGATAATGTATTATTATGTGGATTTTAATTGTTTAGATAATGAACAAGACAAAAGCTCACGTTTTTTAAATAACTTAATTAAACAATTAAATATTTTTGTTCCTACAAGCAGAATAGATTATGTATTCATTAGTAATAATTTTGTTCCAAGAATTGAAAACATTATATTAAGAAAAATCCCAGGAACGCATTCGGGTAAAAGAATGAGTGACCATAGATTTTTGAAATTTACGCTCAAGATTTTAAACAATAACAGAGGTCCAGGGTATTGGAAATTAAATGTATCATATTGCGAAAATGAAGAATACAAAAGTAACATTAGAAATATTGTTCGAACCTTAGATAACTCGCTAGGTGCAATCGACAGATGGGAGCTCTTAAACGAAAAGTTAAAGATTTTTCCATATATTTTGCAAAAAACAAATGTAAGTCTATTCGTGATAATATAAAATTGATTGAAAGAAAAATTGACGCACTAGAAACGGGTCCAACTGAAAAATTTAACTACGCGGAACTGAAATCACTCGAAGCTAGATTAAATTTACTTTATGATGAAAAAATAAAAGGAACACAGATAAGATCAAAAGCGAGATGGATTGAAAATGGTGAAAAAAATTCCAAGTATTTTCTAAATTTAGAAAAACATCATCAAACTTTGAATGTTATTAGAGAACTAAAGTCACACACCGGTGAAACGGTAAACAAAACAAACTCTATAATAGGAGAAATGGTAAATTTCTATACAAGTCTATATTCTTCTAAAAACATTCCAAATGAAAATATTATTGAATATTTATCAAATATAGATGTTAAATAAATTCCCTTCATACGAAGAATGTAAAGACGCAGTATTTCAAATGAAAAAAGATAAATCTCCTGGCTTTGATGGTATATCTAGCGAATTTTATCAAATGTTTTGGTCGGATATTGGGCCATTATTCTATGCAGCTTT
This sequence comes from Magallana gigas, assembly GCF_963853765.1. Classification (NCBI taxonomy): domain Eukaryota; kingdom Metazoa; phylum Mollusca; class Bivalvia; order Ostreida; family Ostreidae; genus Magallana; species Magallana gigas. Next base: position 20,599,780 of record NC_088862.1, read on the forward strand.
ACAGGAAATATATGAAAAAAATGTAATTTTTTTTACAAAAATTTTATAAAGAAGAAGTTTACAAAACCTTGTTACCAGACAAAACTATCGAAGGAGTTTGAAATTCACGATACTCAACAATGGGTAAAATTTTAGAAGTTGAAGATAAACAATTATCTGACTTCAATTACCGACTGCTTAATAATATATTGTGTAATAATGCATATTTATGTAAATGGAAGGTAGATGTGAAACCAGAGTGCAGGATGTGTAACAAGATGGAAACAAGTTATCATTTGATTTATGAATGTAAAAATGTGCTATTGATATGGAGGTTATTAAGTGAATTTCTTTCTTTTGATGTTAAATGGAAACATATTATTATAGGTTTTTACTTAGAAAACAATAGAAAAACTGCAACATTAAATTTTTTAATATCCTTAATAGCATTGAGAATATATAAGTATAAAATGTATTGTAGATTAGAAAAAATAGATGAAAACGAAGAAGGTCTTAAGACGCATATCAAATTATCTCTGTTAAATTACGTTTTACGTTTGAAGTACAAATCTAGAGCAAGTTATATCACTGATTTTGCTCGTATGTAAAATACTACTATATGTAAACTTATGTTATATAAAATTATACATTTATAGATAAAATATCTACTGAGAGGAAACCAGTCCTCCAGTAGCGCTGTCTATAGGGTATGTGAATGAACTGTAACGAAGAAGTGGTGATCCCTATAGACAGCATATATCTACATTTACTGTTAGAATTCTTCAAATTTATTTAGTAGTACTCGGTGATAAACCCTATTATTATTTTTATTATTATTATTACCACTATTTTCTTTTTTTAAAGCAATATACATGTACCGTAAAATGTAACTTAAAAAAGAAAATGTCTATCATTTCATAAAGATGTATGCATACGACCTAATTTAGATATTTTATATTATTACCAGCACATGTTCTGTGGCTAATTTTGTCAATGCTAATACTATCATTATTATCGCATTTATTATATTTTGATTGATAAAATGTTGTTTATATGTTGTATTTAATGACAAGAAAAAATAAAATCTACAAAAAAAAAAAAGTCAACACAACAGTCATAGCCGCAGGTTTTCGCATTTTACTTCTGATTCTCATGTACCTAACATATGGGGCCTACATATTGCATATCAATTTCAACAAGTGACACCCCTCTAACTAATGATAATCATTAAAAATCATTTCATGAATTTTAGCAACACTCATAAGCCTTCAAGTACAGCAACTTTCAATTTTACAAAAATATTGACGGGTACTTTATCCGAAACTGTCCCTTGCTTCCTTTAACTTACACTAACATTCTCTGAAAAGTCATCTTGTCTTAAAATTAAAAAGCTTATCCTGTTCTTAGAAAAGGTACACCACATTTTGCCAATTCCATTGAGGTTTAAGAAAAATATGGCCATTTAAGTGAACCCACCATTTCCACTTTCCTCTATTTAACAGAGATTCATAGGGCTCCCCATAAATAAAGCATCTTTATCTAATCTTTTAGAGGTCAATTGTTGTTCAACCTCCTTAAAAAAGAAACCTTATTTAATACTACAAACATCTACTTGATATTATCATGATAAAAGCATCACATCACTTAAAAATACCATTACATGTATACCCTCCCCCTATCTTTTGATTTTCACAAGAAGCATTAGTTTGAACACTTTTACCTAATTTTCTGAAACTTGTGGCAATTTCCTTGAGTCATTTTCACACATAATAGAAAACAACCATCACTGATATCTAAAATTGATCTCTTTTGGAAAATGGATGATTTGTAGCATTTTTATTCACTAAAAGACATGCCGCCCTACATCTGATTTCTTGTTTTCATGAAAAAGTAAGCCTATAATCATATTTAGTGGATATCTTATATATTCTGGTTTCTAGTCTCCTTTTAACTTTGCTAAATTAGTAAGACCTACAAGTGTGATTTCTGCTTTTAATTAAAATGAAATTCAACCACACCTGGGTACCTGGGGACGGATGAGAATTCCATGAAAAATGTTCAAATTTTTCTACATTTTTGATGCATATATACAATGAAACGGTACAAATATGTTGTTTTTTGTTCATTTCAAGAGTAATTATCATACAGATGTTATTTCAAGGTCAAATGTACATTTACATATCCTACATGTAATGGTAATGGAGTCCATTGGAAAGAGGGGGTGGCTTTTTCAATTCTGTATAAATACATCTAAAATATCATTTATGGATAGGAAGGAGCAAAAACTTGATTTTTTTGACATATTGTATAATTTGATAACTGCATCTGTCTACATGTAAAGTTCAGTTGAAATAAAAATATGCTGTTTTAAAAAAATTCGGTCATATAAGTCAGGTGGCTTAATGTTATTTCATAAAATCAGACAGCGAAATGGCTGCAAATTCATAAATTTAATGATTCAATTGATCAAAACTGTTTTAAAGTATTTATTCTTATCTCATTAATTAACTGAAGCCTATTAATCGCACCAGGGTATGAAATACCTACTCTCTAATCCAATTTACTCTAGTGGTGGTCATTCTACACATTTAAGAGGGAGTTACTCCCCTTGAATATTTTTGCTAATAAATCATGTAATGACATCTACAGCCAAAAAATCATCCATTTTCACAAAATATATTACTTATGGTACAAAATCCACTCAAAATTACACTGAAATGAAAAATCTGAAAATACCATGTTGTCTTGAAGGTGGCACAGGACAGTTTTTTTTTTTATACAATTCATTGTAGCCAGGGGATGCGTGTCTTCGGAACTCTGTAACTAGAATTTCCTCAGTTCCCATTCAGGTCAAATACCTTTAATTCACTCTTTATAAGGCCAATCACCAATTTCTGAAGAAAATTACTAGTCAAAACCTGTAAAATTCTCTACATATTGGTTTTTATTAGATTTTAACCCTTTCATATTTTGCTAATTTTTCAGCTTTTTAGACCTCCCCCAACTAATTCCCTGCAAAGGGTTGACATTCCGTACCACGTGCATGTTGCACCATCACATGTCAGAAACTTACCGGTGTAAAGTTGACAATGTCCAATCCATCTACTTTTCGTGTTATTTTACCTCCCATCTGTAACTTGCAATTTCACTGTGTAAAGTCAACACAACAGTCATAGCCGCGGGTTTTGCATTTTACTTCTGATTCTCATGTACCTAACATATGGGGCCTACATATTGCATATCAATTTCAACAAGAGACACCCCTCTAACTAATGAAAATCATTAAAAATCATTTCATGAATTTTAGCAACACTCATAAGCCTTCAAGTACAGCAACTTTCAATTTTACAAAAATATTGACGGTTACTTTATCCGAAACTATCCCTTGCTACCTTAGGATGCTTCCACACAAATTTTCCTGACTGGTTAGTTTCTGAGAGGAAGATTTTTAAGGATTTACTCAATATATTCCTATGAAAAAATTCGACCCACCATTGTGGCCCCACCCTATCTTTAAAAGGTCATGATTTTCACAATCTATACTACCTTAGTATGCTTCCACACAAGTTTTAGCTTTCCTGGCGAATTGGTTCTTGAGAAGAAGATTTTTGAAAAGTTCTTAAATTTTTTCAATAATTCCTAATTATCTCCTCTTGAAAAAAAAGGTGGTCCTTAGTTTTCACAACTTTGTATCCCCTTTGCCTAATAATGCTCTGTGCCAAGTTTCGTTGAAATTGGCCCAGTGCTTCTGGAGAAGATGTTGAAAATATGAAAAGTTTACAAACAGACAAGCAACAGACAAAATGTGATCAGAATAGCTCACATGAGCTTTCAGCTCAAGTGAGCTATAAATCAAAACTGAAGTAATGAAAACAAACCACATTTTCCACAGAGAGTGAGCTAAAAATCCAGTTATACATTAGTACCCGACACAATTCATGCTTTTCACAGAAAGCAACTCAACAGCTATGCACCAGAACCTCAGGCGATTGAAACTGTCTATATAGAAGCATCATTCCAAATATTAATAAGTACACTGGGTTATTGCTTTAGTCCACTGAAAGGAACTTAACAGGTATATACCTGGTATTAATCTGTACCCTAGGCTATGGATAGCTCTATTGGGTGAAAAATATCAGCTACAAATTAGTATTTTTGGCTACTGATACTGTCACTGAGAGCAACTTAACATCAATATTAGTACCCTAGGTTATTGGTAGTAGTCTCTTGAAAGCAACACAGCAGCTGTACATTAGTATAACTTACCTCTTGATATTCGCTTTCTGGTAAGAACATAACCATTGTACCATAGTAAACTTAGCTTTTCCTATGTTCACCATGACGACCTAGCTTATTGATATGGTCCACTGAGAGAAACATAATAATTGTAAAATAGTGCACTAGGCTATTGATATGATTCACAAAGAACAACATTATTTCCAAAATTTTAAAAATGCACTCTCTTTTTCTACAGTTTTGAGGTTTCTCCCCTTTGAATAAAGATCGGTCTTTCATTTCTGCAATTTATACTTGCCTTCCCATAAGGATGGTTTGTGCCAATTTTGGTTGAAATTGGCGAAGCGATTTTACAAAAGAAGTTCAAAATGTTAAAAGTTAAAAAAAGTTACAGACGGACGATGGACAGAATGTGATCAGAATAGCTCACTTGAGCTTTCAGCTCAGGTGAGCTATAAATCAAAACTGAAGTAATGAAAACAAACCACATTTTCCACAGAGATTCAAAACTGTTACAAATGAGGAAATAGAGAAATTTTTCGACTCCAGGCAAGCAAAATCAACAAAAAGAAATACAGCATGGGGATTTTTCAAGGTAAATGTGTTTGCAGCAATTTGACATTTGTATAAAAATCTTTAAGGGTCAAGATTTGTTGCAGAATTTACACAACCAAACACAAGACCCCCAAACGTTACACAATGTCAGTCTCTAAAACACAACTCACTCCTTTTAGATTGGAACATGGAGATCTATGGTTCTGTACTAATGGTGCAACATTAGACCTGCAAACAGCAAATGTGTCAACTCTTGCCAGTTATCTCTCGTGATTTTATTGTGAAGCCAGCCCCAAAGAAAAAGTTGATGATGATGTTTAGCCTTTGTACCACAAAAATACTTTGATCAATATCAAAGGAGCAATAAATCGCCATCTTGCTGACATTCAGAAAGATGTAAATATAGTCCATGACAAGGAGTTCAGAACAGCCAATGGAATCTTGGATGGTTTCTTTAAAGAGCGAACCTGACTTGATCTGTCAAAACCAACATCACACAAAGATATTATCGAGATACATGATCTGCAGAAGATTTATAAATACCTCCAAGGTGCCACATCATCACCAGTGGTTTTGCGCCATGCTGTATGGTACTTTCTGTCCATCAATTTTATTACCAGAGGTTTAGAGTTCCACCATAAGTTTAATCATAACAGCTTTGTCTTCTGCACAGATGAAACTTGCCAATATGCTGCATTACAACACAAAACATTACAAAATAATCATCAAGGTGGTGTAGATGCCGATGACAGCCATACAGACAAGATAATGTATGCAACTGATAATGAAAACTGCTGTCATGTTTATCTCTTAAAGTTACTGATGTCAAAAACAGATTCAAATGCTACAAATCTTTTCAACCAATACATATAAGAGAGAGTTCATTGTGATATTTGGTATTCAGCAAAACCCCTGCCAAAGCGCACTTTCAACAAGTCTCTCGGGGAGATTTGCTTTGCTGCTGGTGTGGAGCATAAATACACATCCCACTGTTTACGGGCCACTGCAAACACTTACCTTAATGATCAGGGATTTGAAGCACGACATATCATGTTCATGTCGAACCAAAGGAATGAGAGTTCAATGAGGTCATATAACAGATCGCTCTCCTCTAAGCAAAAAAAAAAAGCATTCTGCGATGGCGTCTGCATCTTCATCCCCTTTTACGATCGTAGCTCTTCCACCGCTGTCGACCAGGTTCTCGAACTTGCCACCACGAACCCATGAAAATCAGGCTCAACTTGAAAACTTACCGTCACCATCTGCACATGAGACCACAACTCTCATATCGTCAAATTCCACAGCCACAACATCGTCCTCCATGCCAGCAACATTGAAAACAGTTAACATGAACATGCAAAACATTAATCCAACAGCTGGGTTTTTCAATAATGCAAACTTCAGGGAGAGCACATTTCGTTTTACTCAGTTGTGCTTACTGTATTGTTACGTGTTGATAATGTTTATTCTTAATGAATAAATCATCTTGTTGGAAAATACTCATGTATTGTTATTGAATTCAAACTTTTGCGATTAAATATAGCATTTCTCAAAAAAAAAAAAAAATCTTTCTTCATAATATTTTTGAACACAATTCAAACTTTCCACTGAGAGCAACCCAACAACTTAGCACCTATTTACCTGGTCTTATTCAGTACACTGACCTATGAATACTGTCTATTGAGTGAAATAAACCTTCTGGTAAGAACATAACCATTCCACCTTAGTACAGTAGACTACACATATGTTCACCTAAGAAAACCATATTGTTATGAATGATACCCTAGCTTATTGATAAAGTCCTCTGAGAGAAACATAATAATTGTACAATAGTACACTAGGCTATTGATGTGAATCACTAAGAACAAATTCCTATCATCCAATGAGACCAACATGGCATTTCATAATAACATCTTAGGCAATGATACAGTTCACTAGGATTAACACAACAGTTTTCAATAAGTAATCTAGCCTTTTGATCAAATGTCATTGGAAGAGCTACCAATTGTACAATAGTAACTCAGGCAATTGACACCATCTAATCAGAGCAACACGTTAGTTAAACATATGTTACACAATACGATTAACACTGTCCTTTGAGAGCAACATAATAGAAATACATCAGAACCCTAAGCCATCGATATGGTCAACTGAGAGCAACACAACTTTATTCTAAAGAACCAAACCAATTGGTAGCTATACTAAAAGCAACTGAACAGTTGTACAATCCAGTTTTATAACAGTACTCAAGGCAAATGATGATGCAGTTGATACCAAGTATCCAATGCTATTGGTACGGTCTACTAAGAACAACAAAACAGTCATACATTCGTACCCGACACAATTCAAACTTTCCACTGAGAGCAACCCAACAACTTAGCACCTATTTACCTGGTATTATTAAGTACACTGACCTATGAATACTGTCTATTGAGTGAAATAAAACAGCTACACATTAGTATTTTTAGTCTATTGATAATGTCACTGAGAGAAACTTAACATCAATAGTGGTACCTAAGGCAATTGGTAGTCTTCTGAGAGCAACACAACATCTATACATTAATATAACTTGTCTATTCATACACCTCCTGGTAAGAACATAACCATTGCACCTTAGTACAGTAAACTACACATATGTTCACCTAAGAAAACCATATTATCTTATGCATGATACCCTAGCTTATTCATAAGGTCCTCTGAGAGAAACATAATAATGGTACAATAGTACACTAGGCTATTGATGTGAATCACTAAGAACAAATTCCTATCATCCAATGAGACCAACATGGCATTTCATAATAACATCTTAGGCAATGATACAGTTCACTAAGATTAACACAACAGTTTTCAATAAGTAATCTAGCCTTTTGATCAAATGTCATTGGAAGAGCTACCAATTGTACAATAGTAACTCAGGCAATTGATACCATCTAATCAGAGCAACACGTAAGATACACATATGTTACACAATACTATTCACACTGTCCTTTGAGAGCAACATAATAGTAATACATCAGAACCCTAAGCCATCGATATGGTCAAATGAGGGCAACACAACATTATTCTAAAGAACCAAACCAATTGCTAGCTATACTAAAAGCAACTGAACAGTTGTACAATCCAGTTTCATAACAGTACTCAAGGCAAATGATGATGCAGTTGATACCAAGTATCCAATGCTATTGGTACGGTCTACTAAGAACAACAAAACAGTCATACATTCGTACCCGACACAATTCAAACTTTCCACTGAGAGCAAACCAACAACTTAACACCTATTTACCTGGTATTATTCAGTACACTGACCTATGAATACTGTCTATTGAGTGAAATAAAACAGCTACACATTAGGATTTTTTGTCTATTGATAATGTCACTGAGAGAAACTCAACATCAATAGTGGTACCTAAGGCAATTGGTAGTCTTCTGAGAGCAACACAACATCTATACATTAATATAACTTGTCTATTCATAAACCTTCTGGTAAGAACATAACCATTCCACCTTAGTACAGTAGGCTAAACATATGTTCACCTAAGAAAACCATATTGTTATGAATGATACCCTAGCGTATTGATAAAGTCCTCTGAGAGAAACATAATAATTATACAATAGTACACTAGGCTATTGATTTGAATCACTAAGAACAAATTCCTATCATCCAATGAGACCAACATGACATTAAATAATAACATCTTAGGCAATGATACAGTTCACTAGGATTTACACAACAGTTTTCAATAAGTAATCTAGCATTTTGATCAAATGTCATTGGAAGAGCTACCAATTGTACAACAGTAACTCAGGCAATTGATACCGTCTAATCAGAGCAACACGTAAGTTACACATATGTTACACAATACGATTAACACTGTCCTTTGAAAGCAACATAATAGTAATACATCAGAAACCTAAGCCATCGATATGGTCAACTGAGACCAACACAACATTATTCTAAAGAACCAAACCAATTGCTAGCTATACTAAAAGCAACTGAACAGTTGTACAATCCAGTTTCATAACAGTACTCAAGGCAAATTATGATGCAGTTGATACCAAGTATCCAATGCTATTGGTACGGTCTACTAAGAACAACAAAACAGTCATACATTCGTACCCGACACAATTCAAACTTTCCACTGAGAGCAACCCAACAACTTAACACCTATTTACCTGGTATTATTCAGTACACTGACCTATGAATACTGTCTATTGAGTGAAATAGAACAGCTTTACATTCTTTTTTTGGCTATTGATAATGTCACTGAGAGAAACTCAACATCAATAGTGGTACCTAAGGTAATTGGTAGTCTTCTGAGAGCAACACAACATCTATACATTAATATAACTTGCCTATTCATAAACCTTCTGGTAAGAACATAACCATTCCACCTTAGTACAGTAAACTACACATATGTTCACCTAAGAAAACCATATTATCTTATGCATGATACCCAAGCTTATTGATAATGTCCTCTGAGAGAAACATAATAATTGTACAATAGTACACTAGGCTATTGATGTGAATCACTAACAACAAATTCCTATCATCCAATGAGACCAACATGACATTTCATAATAACATCTTAGGCAATGATACAGTTCACTAGGATTAACACAACAGTTTTCAATAAGTAATCTAGCCTTTTGATCAAATGTCATTGGAAGAGCTACCAATTGTACAACAGTAACTCAGGCAATTGATACCGTCTAATCAGGGAAACACGTAAGTTAAACATATGTTACACAATACGATTCACAATGTCCTTTGAGAGCAACATAATAGTAATACATCAGAACCCTAAGCCATCGCTATGGTCAACTGAGAGCAACACAACATTATTCTAAAGAACCAAACCAATTGGTAGCTATACTAAAAGCAACTGAACAGTTGTACAATCCAGTTTCATAACAGTTCTCAAAGCAAATGATGATGCAGTTGATACCAAGTATCCAATGCTATTGGTACGGTCTACTAAGAACAACAAAACAGTCATACATTCGTACCCAACACAATTCAAACTTTCCACTGAGAGCAACCCAACAACTTAGCACCTATTTACCTGGTATTAATCAGTACACTGACTTATGAATACTGTCTATTGAGTGAAATAAAACAGCTACACATTAGTATTTTTTGTCTATTGATAATGTCACTGAGAGAAACTTAACATCAATAGTGGTACCTAAGGCAATTGGTAGTCTTCTGAGAGCAACACAACATCTATACATTAATATAACTTGTCTATTCATAAACCTCCTGGTAAGAACATAACCATTGCACCTTAGTACAGTAGGCTAAACATATGTTCACCTAAGAAAACCATATTATCTTATGCATGATACCCTAGCTTATTGATAATGTTCTCTGAGAGAAACATAATAATTGTACAATAGTACACTAGGCTATTGATGTGAATCACTAAGAACAAATTCCTATCATCCAATGAGACCTACATGGCATTTCATAATAACATCTTAGGCAATGATACAGTTCACTAGGATTAACACAACAGTTTTCAATAAGTAATCTAGCCTTTTGATCAAATGTCATTGGAAGAGCTACCAATTGTACAACAGTAACTCAGTCAATTGATACCGTCTAATCAGAGCAACACGTAAGTTACACATGTTACACAATACGATTCACACTGTCCTTTGAGAGCAACATAATAGTAATACATCAGAACCCTAAGCCATCGATATGGTCAACTGAGACCAACACAACATTATTCTAAAGAACCAAACCAATTGCTAGCTATACTAAAAGCAACTGAACAGTTGTACAATCCAGTTTTATAACAGTACTCAAGGCAAATGATGATGCAGTTGATACCAAGTATCCAATGCTATTGGTACGGTCTACTAAGAACAACAAAACAGTCATACATTCGTACCCGACACAATTCAAACTTTCCACTGAGAGCAAACCAACAACTTAACACCTATTTACCTGGTATTATTCAGTACACTGACCTATGAATACTGTCTATTGAGTGAAATAAAACAGCTACACATTAGGATTTTTTGTCTATTGATAATGTCACTGAGAGAAACTCAACATCAATAGTGGTACCTAAGGCAATTGGTAGTCTTCTGAGAGCAACACAACATCTATACATTAATATAACTTGTCTATTCATAAACCTTCTGGTAAGAACATAACCATTCCACCTTAGTACAGTAGGCTAAACATATGTTCACCTAAGAAAACCATATTGTTATGAATGATACCCTAGCTTATTGATAAAGTCCTCTGAGAGAAACATAATAATTATACAATAGTACACTAGGCTATTGATTTGAATCACTAAGAACAAATTCCTATCATCCAATGAGACCAACATGACATTTCATAATAACATCTTAGGCAATGATACAGTTCACTAGGATTAACACAACAGTTTTCAATAAGTAATCTAGCCTTTTGATCAAATGTCATTGGAAGAGCTACCAATTGTACAACAGTAACTCAGGCAATTGATACCGTCTAATCAGAGCAACACGTAAGTTACACATGTTACACAATACGATTCACACTGTCCTTTGAGAGCAACATAATAGTAATACATCAGAACCCTAAGCCATCGACATGGTCAACTGAGACCAACACAACATTATTCTAAAGAACCAAACCAATTGCTAGCTATACTAAAAGCAACTGAACAGTTGTACAATCCAGTTTCATAACAGTACTCAAGGCAAATGATGATGCAGTTGATACCAAGTATCCAATGCTATTGGTACGGTCTACTAAGAACAACAAAACAGTCATACATTCGTACCCGACACAATTCAAACTTTCCACTGAGAGCAAACCAACAACTTAACACCTATTTACCTGGTATTATTCAGTACACTGACCTATGAATACTGTCTATTGAGTGAAATAAAACAGCTACACATTAGGATTTTTTGTCTATTGATAATGTCACTGAGAGAAACTCAACATCAATAGTGGTACCTAAGGCAATTGGTAGTCTTCTGAGAGCAACACAACATCTATACATTAATATAACTTGTCTATTCATAAACCTTCTGGTAAGAACATAACCATTCCACCTTAGTACAGTAGGCTAAACATATGTTCACCTAAGAAAACCATATTGTTATGAATGATACCCTAGCGTATTGATAAAGTCCTCTGAGAGAAACATAATAATTATACAATAGTACACTAGGCTATTGATTTGAATCACTAAGAACAAATTCCTATCATCCAATGAGACCAACATGACATTAAATAATAACATCTTAGGCAATGATACAGTTCACTAGGATTTACACAACAGTTTTCAATAAGTAATCTAGCATTTTGATCAAATGTCATTGGAAGAGCTACCAATTGTACAACAGTAACTCAGGCAATTGATACCATCTAATCAGAGCAACACGTAAGTTACACATATGTTACACAATACGATTAACACTGTCCTTTGAAAGCAACATAATAGTAATACATCAGAACCCTAAGCCATCGATATGGTCAACTGAGACCAACACAACATTATTCTAAAGAACCAAACCAATTGGTAGCTATACTAAAAGCAACTGAACAGTTGTACAATCCAGTTTCATAACAGTACTCAAGGCAAATGATGATGCAGTTGATACCAAGTATCCAATGCTATTGGTACGGTCTACTAAGAACAACAAAACAGTCATACATTCGTACCCGACACAATTCAAACTTTCCACTGAGAGCAACCCAACAACTTAACACCTATTTACCTGGTATTATTCAGTACACTGACCTATGAATACTGTCTATTGAGTGAAATAAAACAGCTTTACATTCTTTTTTTGGCTATTGATAATGTCACTGAGAGAAACTCAACATCAATAGTGGTACCTAAGGTAATTGGTAGTCTTCTGAGAGCAACACAACATCTATACATTAATATAACTTGCCTATTCATAAACCTTCTGGTAAGAACATAACCATTCCACCTTAGTACAGTAAACTACACATATGTTCACCTAAGAAAACCATATTATCTTATGCATGATACCCAAGCTTATTGATAATGTCCTCTGAGAGAAACATAATAATTGTACAATAGTACACTAGGCTATTGATGTGAATCACTAACAACAAATTCCTATCATCCAATGAGACCAACATGACATTTCATAATAACATCATAGGCAATGATACAGTTCACTAGGATTAACACAACAGTTTTCAATAAGTAATCTAGCCTTTTGATCAAATGTCATTGGAAGAGCTACCAATTGTACAACAGTAACTCAGGCAATTGATACCGTCTAATCAGGGAAACACGTAAGTTAAACATATGTTACACAATACGATTCACAATGTCCTTTGAGAGCAACATAATAGTAATACATCAGAACCCTAAGCCATCGATATGGTCAACTGAGAGCAACACAACATTATTCTAAAGAACCAAACCAATTGGTAGCTATACTAAAAGCAACTGAACAGTTGTACAATCCAGTTTCATAACAGTTCTCAAAGCAAATGATGATGCAGTTGATACCAAGTATCCAATGCTATTGGTACGGTCTACTAAGAACAACAAAACAGTCATACATTCGTACCCAACACAATTCAAACTTTCCACTGAGAGCAACCCAACAACTTAGCACCTATTTACCTGGTATTAATCAGTACACTGACTTATGAATACTGTCTATTGAGTGAAATAAAACAGCTACACATTAGTATTTTTTGTCTATTGATAATGTCACTGAGAGAAACTTAACATCAATAGTGGTACCTAAGGCAATTGGTAGTCTTCTGAGAGCAACACAACATCTATACATTAATATAACTTGTCTATTCATAAACCTCCTGGTAAGAACATAACCATTGCACCTTAGTACAGTAGGCTAAACATATGTTCACCTAAGAAAACCATATTATCTTATGCATGATACCCTAGCTTATTGATAATGTTCTCTGAGAGAAACATAATAATTGTACAATAGTACACTAGGCTATTGATGTGAATCACTAAGAACAAATTCCTATCATCCAATGAGACCTACATGGCATTTCATAATAACATCTTAGGCAATGATACAGTTCACTAGGATTAACACAACAGTTTTCAATAAGTAATCTAGCCTTTTGATCAAATGTCATTGGAAGAGCTACCAATTGTACAACAGTAACTCAGTCAATTGATACCGTCTAATCAGAGCAACACGTAAGTTACACATGTTACACAATACGATTCACACTGTCCTTTGAGAGCAACATAATAGTAATACATCAGAACCCTAAGCCATCGATATGGTCAACTGAGACCAACACAACATTATTCTAAAGAACCAAACCAATTGCTAGCTATACTAAAAGCAACTGAACAGTTGTACAATCCAGTTTTATAACAGTACTCAAGGCAAATGATGATGCAGTTGATACCAAGTATCCAATGCTATTGGTACGGTCTACTAAGAACAACAAAACAGTCATACATTCGTACCCGACACAATTCAAACTTTCCACTGAGAGCAAACCAACAACTTAACACCTATTTACCTGGTATTAATCAGTACACTGACCTATGAATACTGTCTATTGAGTGAAATAAAACAGCTACACATTAGGATTTTTTGTCTATTGATAATGTCACTGAGAGAAACTCAACATCAATAGTGGTACCTAAGGCAATTGGTAGTCTTCTGAGAGCAACACAACATCTGTACATTAATATAACTTGTCTATTCATAAACCTTCTGGTAAGAACATAACCATTCCACCTTAGTACAGTAGGCTAAACATATGTTCACCTAAGAAAACCATATTGTTATGAATGATACCCTAGCTTATTGATAAAGTCCTCTGAGAGAAACATAATAATTATACAATAGTACACTAGGCTATTGATTTGAATCACTAAGAACAAATTCCTATCATCCAATGAGACCAACATGACATTTCATAATAACATCTTAGGCAATGATACAGTTCACTAGGATTTACACAACAGTTTTCAATAAGTAATCTAGCATTTTGATCAAATGTCATTGGAAGAGCTACCAATTGTACAACAGTAACTCAGGCAATTGATACCGTCTAATCAGAGCAACACGTAAGTTACACATATGTTACACAATACGATTAACACTGTCCTTTGAGAGCAACATAATAGTAATACATCAGAACCCTAAGCCATCGATATGGTCAACTGAGAGCAACACAACATTATTCTAAAGAACCAAACCAATTGCTAGCTATACTAAAAGCAACTGAACAGTTGTACAATCCAGTTTCATAACAGTACTCAAGGCAAATGATGATGCAGTTGATACCAAGTATCCAATGCTATTGGTACGGTCTACTAAGAACAACAAAACAGTCATACATTCGTACCCGACACAATTCAAACTTTCCACTGAGAGCAACCCAACAACTTAGCACCTATTTACCTGGTATTATTCAGTACACTGACCTATGAATACTGTCTATTGAGTGAAATAAAACAGCTACACATTAGTATTTTTTGTCTATTGAAAATGTCACTGAGAGAAACTTAACATCAATAGTGGTACCTAAGGCAATTGGTAGTCTTCTGAGAGCAACACAACATCTATACATTAATATAACTTGTCTATTCATACACCTCCTGGTAAGAACATAACCATTCCACCTTAGTACAGTAAACTACACATATGTTCACCTAAGAAAACCATATTATCTTATGCATGATACCCTAGCTTATTCATAAGGTCCTCTGAGAGAAACATAATAATTGTACAATAGTACACTAGGCTATTGATGTGAATCACTAAGAACAAATTCCTATCATCCAATGAGACCAACATGACATTTCATAATAACATCTTAGGCAATGATACAGTTCACTAGGATTAACACAACAGTTTTCAATAAGTAATCTAGCCTTTTGATCAAATGTCATTGGAAGAGCTACCAATTGTACAACAGTAACTCAGTCAATTGATACCGTCTAATCAGAGCAACACGTAAGTTACACATGTTACACAATACGATTCACACTGTCCTTTGAGAGCAACATAATAGTAATACATCAGAACCCTAAGCCATCGACATGGTCAACTGAGACCAACACAACATTATTCTAAAGAACCAAACCAATTGCTAGCTATACTAAAAGCAACTGAACAGTTGTACAATCCAGTTTCATAACAGTACTCAAGGCAAATGATGATGCAGTTGATACCAAGTATCCAATGCTATTGGTACGGTCTACTAAGAACAACAAAACAGTCATACATTCGTACCCGACACAATTCAAACTTTCCACTGAGAGCAAACCAACAACTTAACACCTATTTACCTGGTATTATTCAGTACACTGACCTATGAATACTGTCTATTGAGTGAAATAAAACAGCTACACATTAGGATTTTTTGTCTATTGATAATGTCACTGAGAGAAACTCAACATCAATAGTGGTACCTAAGGCAATTGGTAGTCTTCTGAGAGCAACACAACATCTATACATTAATATAACTTGTCTATTCATAAACCTTCTGGTAAGAACATAACCATTCCACCTTAGTACAGTAGGCTAAACATATGTTCACCTAAGAAAACCATATTGTTATGAATGATACCCTAGCGTATTGATAAAGTCCTCTGAGAGAAACATAATAATTATACAATAGTACACTAGGCTATTGATTTGAATCACTAAGAACAAATTCCTATCATCCAATGAGACCAACATGACATTAAATAATAACATCTTAGGCAATGATACAGTTCACTAGGATTTACACAACAGTTTTCAATAAGTAATCTAGCATTTTGATCAAATGTCATTGGAAGAGCTACCAATTGTACAACAGTAACTCAGGCAATTGATACCGTCTAATCAGAGCAACACGTAAGTTACACATATGTTACACAATACGATTAACACTGTCCTTTGAAAGCAACATAATAGTAATACATCAGAACCCTAAGCCATCGATATGGTCAACTGAGACCAACACAACATTATTCTAAAGAACCAAACCAATTGCTAGCTATACTAAAAGCAACTGAACAGTTGTACAATCCAGTTTCATAACAGTACTCAAGGCAAATTATGATGCAGTTGATACCAAGTATCCAATGCTATTGGTACGGTCTACTAAGAACAACAAAACAGTCATACATTCGTACCCGACACAATTCAAACTTTCCACTGAGAGCAACCCAACAACTTAACACCTATTTACCTGGTATTATTCAGTACACTGACCTATGAATACTGTCTATTGAGTGAAATAGAACAGCTTTACATTCTTTTTTTGGCTATTGATAATGTCACTGAGAGAAACTCAACATCAATAGTGGTACCTAAGGTAATTGGTAGTCTTCTGAGAGCAACACAACATCTATACATTAATATAACTTGCCTATTCATAAACCTTCTGGTAAGAACATAACCATTCCACCTTAGTACAGTAAACTACACATATGTTCACCTAAGAAAACCATATTATCTTATGCATGATACCCAAGCTTATTGATAATGTCCTCTGAGAGAAACATAATAATTGTACAATAGTACACTAGGCTATTGATGTGAATCACTAACAACAAATTCCTATCATCCAATGAGACCAACATGACATTTCATAATAACATCTTAGGCAATGATACAGTTCACTAGGATTAACACAACAGTTTTCAATAAGTAATCTAGCCTTTTGATCAAATGTCATTGGAAGAGCTACCAATTGTACAACAGTAACTCAGGCAATTGATACCGTCTAATCAGGGAAACACGTAAGTTAAACATATGTTACACAATACGATTCACAATGTCCTTTGAGAGCAACATAATAGTAATACATCAGAACCCTAAGCCATCGCTATGGTCAACTGAGAGCAACACAACATTATTCTAAAGAACCAAACCAATTGGTAGCTATACTAAAAGCAACTGAACAGTTGTACAATCCAGTTTCATAACAGTTCTCAAAGCAAATGATGATGCAGTTGATACCAAGTATCCAATGCTATTGGTACGGTCTACTAAGAACAACAAAACAGTCATACATTCGTACCCAACACAATTCAAACTTTCCACTGAGAGCAACCCAACAACTTAGCACCTATTTACCTGGTATTAATCAGTACACTGACTTATGAATACTGTCTATTGAGTGAAATAAAACAGCTACACATTAGTATTTTTTGTCTATTGATAATGTCACTGAGAGAAACTTAACATCAATAGTGGTACCTAAGGCAATTGGTAGTCTTCTGAGAGCAACACAACATCTATACATTAATATAACTTGTCTATTCATAAACCTCCTGGTAAGAACATAACCATTGCACCTTAGTACAGTAGGCTAAACATATGTTCACCTAAGAAAACCATATTATCTTATGCATGATACCCTAGCTTATTGATAATGTTCTCTGAGAGAAACATAATAATTGTACAATAGTACACTAGGCTATTGATGTGAATCACTAAGAACAAATTCCTATCATCCAATGAGACCTACATGGCATTTCATAATAACATCTTAGGCAATGATACAGTTCACTAGGATTAACACAACAGTTTTCAATAAGTAATCTAGCCTTTTGATCAAATGTCATTGGAAGAGCTACCAATTGTACAACAGTAACTCAGTCAATTGATACCGTCTAATCAGAGCAACACGTAAGTTACACATGTTACACAATACGATTCACACTGTCCTTTGAGAGCAACATAATAGTAATACATCAGAACCCTAAGCCATCGATATGGTCAACTGAGAGCAACACAACATTATTCTAAAGAACCAAACCAATTGCTAGCTATACTAAAAGCAACTGAACAGTTGTACAATCCAGTTTTATAACAGTACTCAA
The DNA here is from genome assembly GCF_963853765.1 of Magallana gigas. Taxonomy (NCBI): domain Eukaryota; kingdom Metazoa; phylum Mollusca; class Bivalvia; order Ostreida; family Ostreidae; genus Magallana; species Magallana gigas. The sequence goes on from NC_088862.1 coordinate 20,618,370, forward strand.
GGCAAATGATGATGCAGTTGATACCAAGTATCCAATGCTATTGGTACGGTCTACTAAGAACAACAAAACAGTCATACATTCGTACCCGACACAATTCAAACTTTCCACTGAGAGCAAACCAACAACTTAACACCTATTTACCTGGTATTATTCAGTACACTGACCTATGAATACTGTCTATTGAGTGAAATAAAACAGCTACACATTAGGATTTTTTGTCTATTGATAATGTCACTGAGAGAAACTCAACATCAATAGTGGTACCTAAGGCAATTGGTAGTCTTCTGAGAGCAACACAACATCTATACATTAATATAACTTGTCTATTCATAAACCTTCTGGTAAGAACATAACCATTCCACCTTAGTACAGTAGGCTAAACATATGTTCACCTAAGAAAACCATATTGTTATGAATGATACCCTAGCTTATTGATAAAGTCCTCTGAGAGAAACATAATAATTATACAATAGTAAACTAGGCTATTGATTTGAATCACTAAGAACAAATTCCTATCATCCAATGAGACCAACATGACATTTCATAATAACATCTTAGGCAATGATACAGTTCACTAGGATTTACACAACAGTTTTCAATAAGTAATCTAGCATTTTGATCAAATGTCATTGGAAGAGCTACCAATTGTACAACAGTAACTCAGGCAATTGATATCGTCTAATCAGAGCAACACGTAAGTTACACATATGTTACACAATACGATTAACACTGTTCTTTGAAAGCAACATAATAGTAATACATCAGAACCCTAAGCCATCGATATGGTCAACTGAGACCAACACAACATTATTCTAAAGAACCAAACCAATTGCTAGCTATACTAAAAGCAACTGAACAGTTGTACAATCCAGTTTTATAACAGTACTCAAGGCAAATGATGATGCAGTTGATACCAAGTATCCAATGCTATTGGTACGGTCTACTAAGAACAACAAAACAGTCATACATTCGTACCCGACACAATTCAAACTTTCCACTGAGAGCAAACCAACAACTTAACACCTATTTACCTGGTATTAATCAGTACACTGACCTATGAATACTGTCTATTGAGTGAAATAAAACAGCTACACATTAGGATTTTTTGTCTATTGATAATGTCACTGAGAGAAACTCAACATCAATAGTGGTACCTAAGGCAATTGGTAGTCTTCTGAGAGCAACACAACATCTGTACACTAATATAACTTGTCTATTCATAAACCTTCTGGTAAGAACATAACCATTCCACCTTAGTACAGTAGGCTAAACATATGTTCACCTAAGAAAACCATATTGTTATGAATGATACCCTAGCTTATTGATAAAGTCCTCTGAGAGAAACATAATAATTTTACAATAGTACACTAGGCTATTGATTTGAATCACTAAGAACAAATTCCTATCATCCAATGAGACCAACATGACATTTCATAATAACATCTTAGGCAATGATACAGTTCACTAGGATTTACACAACAGTTTTCAATAAGTAATCTAGCATTTTGATCAAATGTCATTGGAAGAGCTACCAATTGTACAACAGTAACTCAGTCAATTGATACCGTCTAATCAGAGCAACACGTAAGTTACACATATGTTACACAATACGATTAACACTGTCCTTTGAGAGCAACATAATAGTAATACATCAGAACCCTAAGCCATCGATATGGTCAACTGAGAGCAACACAACATTATTCTAAAGAACCAAACCAATTGCTAGCTATACTAAAAGCAACTGAACAGTTGTACAATCCAGTTTCATAACAGTACTCAAGGCAAATGATGATGCAGTTGATACCAAGTATCCAATGCTATTGGTACGGTCTACTAAGAACAACAAAACAGTCATACATTCGTACCCGACACAATTCAAACTTTCCACTGAGAGCAACCCAACAACTTAGCACCTATTTACCTGGTATTATTCAGTACACTGACCTATGAATACTGTCTATTGAGTGAAATAAAACAGCTACACATTAGTATTTTTTGTCTATTGAAAATGTCACTGAGAGAAACTTAACATCAATAGTGGTACCTAAGGCAATTGGTAGTCTTCTGAGAGCAACACAACATCTATACATTAATATAACTTGTCTATTCATACACCTCCTGGTAAGAACATAACCATTGCACCTTAGTACAGTAAACTACACATATGTTCACCTAAGAAAACCATATTATCTTATGCATGATACCCTAGCTTATTCATAAGGTCCTCTGAGAGAAACATAATAATTGTACAATAGTACACTAGGCTATTGATGTGAATCACTAAGAACAAATTCCTATCATCCAATGAGACCAACATGACATTTCATAATAACATCTTAGGCAATGATACAGTTCACTAGGATTAACACAACAGTTTTCAATAAGTAATCTAGCCTTTTGATCAAATGTCATTGGAAGAGCTACCAATTGTACAACAGTAACTCAGTCAATTGATACCGTCTAATCAGAGCAACACGTAAGTTACACATGTTACACAATACGATTCACACTGTCCTTTGAGAGCAACATAATAGTAATACATCAGAACCCTAAGCCATCGACATGGTCAACTGAGACCAACACAACATTATTCTAAAGAACCAAACCAATTGCTAGCTATACTAAAAGCAACTGAACAGTTGTACAATCCAGTTTTATAACAGTACTCAAGGCAAATGATGATGCAGTTGATACCAAGTATCCAATGCTATTGGTACGGTCTACTAAGAACAACAAAACAGTCATACATTCGTACCCGACACAATTCAAACTTTCCACTGAGAGCAAACCAACAACTTAACACCTATTTACCTGGTATTAATCAGTACACTGACCTATGAATACTGTCTATTGAGTGAAATAAAACAGCTACACATTAGGATTTTTTGTCTATTGATAATGTCACTGAGAGAAACTCAACATCAATAGTGGTACCTAAGGCAATTGGTAGTCTTCTGAGAGCAACACAACATCTGTACACTAATATAACTTGTCTATTCATAAACCTTCTGGTAAGAACATAACCATTCCACCTTAGTACAGTAGGCTAAACATATGTTCACCTAAGAAAACCATATTGTTATGAATGATACCCTAGCTTATTGATAAAGTCCTCTGAGAGAAACATAATAATTTTACAATAGTACACTAGGCTATTGATTTGAATCACTAAGAACAAATTCCTATCATCCAATGAGACCAACATGACATTTCATAATAACATCTTAGGCAATGATACAGTTCACTAGGATTTACACAACAGTTTTCAATAAGTAATCTAGCATTTTGATCAAATGTCATTGGAAGAGCTACCAATTGTACAACAGTAACTCAGTCAATTGATACCGTCTAATCAGAGCAACACGTAAGTTACACATATGTTACACAATACGATTAACACTGTCCTTTGAGAGCAACATAATAGTAATACATCAGAACCCTAAGCCATCGATATGGTCAACTGAGAGCAACACAACATTATTCTAAAGAACCAAACCAATTGCTAGCTATACTAAAAGCAACTGAACAGTTGTACAATCCAGTTTCATAACAGTACTCAAGGCAAATGATGATGCAGTTGATACCAAGTATCCAATGCTATTGGTACGGTCTACTAAGAACAACAAAACAGTCATACATTCGTACCCGACACAATTCAAACTTTCCACTGAGAGCAACCCAACAACTTAGCACCTATTTACCTGGTATTATTCAGTACACTGACCTATGAATACTGTCTATTGAGTGAAATAAAACAGCTACACATTAGTATTTTTTGTCTATTGAAAATGTCACTGAGAGAAACTTAACATCAATAGTGGTACCTAAGGCAATTGGTAGTCTTCTGAGAGCAACACAACATCTATACATTAATATAACTTGTCTATTCATACACCTCCTGGTAAGAACATAACCATTGCACCTTAGTACAGTAAACTACACATATGTTCACCTAAGAAAACCATATTATCTTATGCATGATACCCTAGCTTATTCATAAGGTCCTCTGAGAGAAACATAATAATTGTACAATAGTACACTAGGCTATTGATGTGAATCACTAAGAACAAATTCCTATCATCCAATGAGACCAACATGACATTTCATAATAACATCTTAGGCAATGATACAGTTCACTAGGATTAACACAACAGTTTTCAATAAGTAATCTAGCCTTTTGATCAAATGTCATTGGAAGAGCTACCAATTGTACAACAGTAACTCAGTCAATTGATACCGTCTAATCAGAGCAACACGTAAGTTACACATGTTACACAATACGATTCACACTGTCCTTTGAGAGCAACATAATAGTAATACATCAGAACCCTAAGCCATCGACATGGTCAACTGAGACCAACACAACATTATTCTAAAGAACCAAACCAATTGCTAGCTATACTAAAAGCAACTGAACAGTTGTACAATCCAGTTTCATAACAGTACTCAAGGCAAATGATGATGCAGTTGATACCAAATATCCAATGCTATTGGTACGGTCTACTAAGAACAACAAAACAGTCATACATTCGTACCCGACACAATTCAAACTTTCCACTGAGAGCAACCCAACAACTTAGCACCTATTTACCTGGTCTTATTCAGAACACTGACCTATGAATACTGTCTATTGAGTGAAATAAAACAGCTTTACATTAGTATTTTTTGTCTATTGATAATGTCACTGAGAGAAACTTAACATCAATAGTGGTACCTAAGGCAATTGGTAGTCTTCTGAGAGCAACACAACATCTATACATTAATATAACTTGTCTATTCATAAACCTTCTGGTAAGAACATAACCATTCCACCTTAGTACAGTAAACTACACATATGTTCACCTAAGAAAACCATATTATCTTATGCATGATACCCTAGCTTATTCATAAGGTCCTCTGAGAGAAACATAATAATGGTACAATAGTACACTAGGCTATTGATGTGAATCACTAAGAACAAATTCCTATCATCCAATGAGACCAACATGACATTTCATAATAACATCTTAGGCAATGATACAGTTCACTAGGATTTACACAACAGTTTTCAATAAGTAATCTAGCATTTTGATCAAATGTCATTGGAAGAGCTACCAATTGTACAACAGTAACTCAGGCAATTGATACCGTCTAATCAGGGAAACACGTAAGTTAAACATATGTTACACAATACGATTCACAATGTCCTTTGAGAGCAACATAATAGTAATACATCAGAACCCTAAGCCATCGATATGGTCAACTGAGAGCAACACAACATTATTCTAAAGAACCAAACCAATTGGTAGCTATACTAAAAGCAACTGAACAGTTGTACAATCCAGTTTCATAACAGTTCTCAAAGCAAATGATGATGCAGTTGATACCAAGTATCCAATGCTATTGGTACGGTCTACTAAGAACAACAAAACAGTCATACATTCGTACCCAACACAATTCAAACTTTCCACTGAGAGCAACCCAACAACTTAGCACCTATTTACCTGGTATTAATCAGTACACTGACTTATGAATACTGTCTATTGAGTGAAATAAAACAGCTACACATTAGTATTTTTTGTCTATTGATAATGTCACTGAGAGAAACTTAACATCAATAGTGGTACCTAAGGCAATTGGTAGTCTTCTGAGAGCAACACAACATCTATACATTAATATAACTTGTCTATTCATAAACCTCCTGGTAAGAACATAACCATTGCACCTTAGTACAGTAGGCTAAACATATGTTCACCTAAGAAAACCATATTATCTTATGCATGATACCCTAGCTTATTGATAATGTTCTCTGAGAGAAACATAATAATTGTACAATAGTACACTAGGCTATTGATGTGAATCACTAAGAACAAATTCCTATCATCCAATGAGACCTACATGGCATTTCATAATAACATCTTAGGCAATGATACAGTTCACTAGGATTAACACAACAGTTTTCAATAAGTAATCTAGCCTTTTGATCAAATGTCATTGGAAGAGCTACCAATTGTACAACAGTAACTCAGTCAATTGATACCGTCTAATCAGAGCAACACGTAAGTTACACATGTTACACAATACGATTCACACTGTCCTTTGAGAGCAACATAATAGTAATACATCAGAACCCTAAGCCATCGATATGGTCAACTGAGACCAACACAACATTATTCTAAAGAACCAAACCAATTGCTAGCTATACTAAAAGCAACTGAACAGTTGTACAATCCAGTTTTATAACAGTACTCAAGGCAAATGATGATGCAGTTGATACCAAGTATCCAATGCTATTGGTACGGTCTACTAAGAACAACAAAACAGTCATACATTCGTACCCGACACAATTCAAACTTTCCACTGAGAGCAAACCAACAACTTAACACCTATTTACCTGGTATTAATCAGTACACTGACCTATGAATACTGTCTATTGAGTGAAATAAAACAGCTACACATTAGGATTTTTTGTCTATTGATAATGTCACTGAGAGAAACTCAACATCAATAGTGGTACCTAAGGCAATTGGTAGTCTTCTGAGAGCAACACAACATCTGTACATTAATATAACTTGTCTATTCATAAACCTTCTGGTAAGAACATAACCATTCCACCTTAGTACAGTAGGCTAAACATATGTTCACCTAAGAAAACCATATTGTTATGAATGATACCCTAGCTTATTGATAAAGTCCTCTGAGAGAAACATAATAATTATACAATAGTACACTAGGCTATTGATTTGAATCACTAAGAACAAATTCCTATCATCCAATGAGACCAACATGACATTTCATAATAACATCTTAGGCAATGATACAGTTCACTAGGATTTACACAACAGTTTTCAATAAGTAATCTAGCATTTTGATCAAATGTCATTGGAAGAGCTACCAATTGTACAACAGTAACTCAGGCAATTGATACCGTCTAATCAGAGCAACACGTAAGTTACACATATGTTACACAATACGATTAACACTGTCCTTTGAGAGCAACATAATAGTAATACATCAGAACCCTAAGCCATCGATATGGTCAACTGAGAGCAACACAACATTATTCTAAAGAACCAAACCAATTGCTAGCTATACTAAAAGCAACTGAACAGTTGTACAATCCAGTTTCATAACAGTACTCAAGGCAAATGATGATGCAGTTGATACCAAGTATCCAATGCTATTGGTACGGTCTACTAAGAACAACAAAACAGTCATACATTCGTACCCGACACAATTCAAACTTTCCACTGAGAGCAACCCAACAACTTAGCACCTATTTACCTGGTATTATTCAGTACACTGACCTATGAATACTGTCTATTGAGTGAAATAAAACAGCTACACATTAGTATTTTTTGTCTATTGAAAATGTCACTGAGAGAAACTTAACATCAATAGTGGTACCTAAGGCAATTGGTAGTCTTCTGAGAGCAACACAACATCTATACATTAATATAACTTGTCTATTCATACACCTCCTGGTAAGAACATAACCATTGCACCTTAGTACAGTAAACTACACATATGTTCACCTAAGAAAACCATATTATCTTATGCATGATACCCTAGCTTATTCATAAGGTCCTCTGAGAGAAACATAATAATTGTACAATAGTACACTAGGCTATTGATGTGAATCACTAAGAACAAATTCCTATCATCCAATGAGACCAACATGACATTTCATAATAACATCTTAGGCAATGATACAGTTCACTAGGATTAACACAACAGTTTTCAATAAGTAATCTAGCCTTTTGATCAAATGTCATTGGAAGAGCTACCAATTGTACAACAGTAACTCAGTCAATTGATACCGTCTAATCAGAGCAACACGTAAGTTACACATGTTACACAATACGATTCACACTGTCCTTTGAGAGCAACATAATAGTAATACATCAGAACCCTAAGCCATCGACATGGTCAACTGAGACCAACACAACATTATTCTAAAGAACCAAACCAATTGCTAGCTATACTAAAAGCAACTGAACAGTTGTACAATCCAGTTTCATAACAGTACTCAAGGCAAATGATGATGCAGTTGATACCAAGTATCCAATGCTATTGGTACGGTCTACTAAGAACAACAAAACAGTCATACATTCGTACCCGACACAATTCAAACTTTCCACTGAGAGCAAACCAACAACTTAACACCTATTTACCTGGTATTATTCAGTACACTGACCTATGAATACTGTCTATTGAGTGAAATAAAACAGCTACACATTAGGATTTTTTGTCTATTGATAATGTCACTGAGAGAAACTCAACATCAATAGTGGTACCTAAGGCAATTGGTAGTCTTCTGAGAGCAACACAACATCTATACATTAATATAACTTGTCTATTCATAAACCTTCTGGTAAGAACATAACCATTCCACCTTAGTACAGTAGGCTAAACATATGTTCACCTAAGAAAACCATATTGTTATGAATGATACCCTAGCGTATTGATAAAGTCCTCTGAGAGAAACATAATAATTATACAATAGTACACTAGGCTATTGATTTGAATCACTAAGAACAAATTCCTATCATCCAATGAGACCAACATGACATTAAATAATAACATCTTAGGCAATGATACAGTTCACTAGGATTTACACAACAGTTTTCAATAAGTAATCTAGCATTTTGATCAAATGTCATTGGAAGAGCTACCAATTGTACAACAGTAACTCAGGCAATTGATACCGTCTAATCAGAGCAACACGTAAGTTACACATATGTTACACAATACGATTAACACTGTCCTTTGAAAGCAACATAATAGTAATACATCAGAACCCTAAGCCATCGATATGGTCAACTGAGACCAACACAACATTATTCTAAAGAACCAAACCAATTGCTAGCTATACTAAAAGCAACTGAACAGTTGTACAATCCAGTTTCATAACAGTACTCAAGGCAAATTATGATGCAGTTGATACCAAGTATCCAATGCTATTGGTACGGTCTACTAAGAACAACAAAACAGTCATACATTCGTACCCGACACAATTCAAACTTTCCACTGAGAGCAACCCAACAACTTAACACCTATTTACCTGGTATTATTCAGTACACTGACCTATGAATACTGTCTATTGAGTGAAATAGAACAGCTTTACATTCTTTTTTTGGCTATTGATAATGTCACTGAGAGAAACTCAACATCAATAGTGGTACCTAAGGTAATTGGTAGTCTTCTGAGAGCAACACAACATCTATACATTAATATAACTTGCCTATTCATAAACCTTCTGGTAAGAACATAACCATTCCACCTTAGTACAGTAAACTACACATATGTTCACCTAAGAAAACCATATTATCTTATGCATGATACCCAAGCTTATTGATAATGTCCTCTGAGAGAAACATAATAATTGTACAATAGTACACTAGGCTATTGATGTGAATCACTAACAACAAATTCCTATCATCCAATGAGACCAACATGACATTTCATAATAACATCTTAGGCAATGATACAGTTCACTAGGATTAACACAACAGTTTTCAATAAGTAATCTAGCCTTTTGATCAAATGTCATTGGAAGAGCTACCAATTGTACAACAGTAACTCAGGCAATTGATACCGTCTAATCAGGGAAACACGTAAGTTAAACATATGTTACACAATACGATTCACAATGTCCTTTGAGAGCAACATAATAGTAATACATCAGAACCCTAAGCCATCGCTATGGTCAACTGAGACCAACACAACATTATTCTAAAGAACCAAACCAATTGGTAGCTATACTAAAAGCAACTGAACAGTTGTACAATCCAGTTTCATAACAGTTCTCAAAGCAAATGATGATGCAGTTGATACCAAGTATCCAATGCTATTGGTACGGTCTACTAAGAACAACAAAACAGTCATACATTCGTACCCAACACAATTCAAACTTTCCACTGAGAGCAACCCAACAACTTAGCACCTATTTACCTGGTATTAATCAGTACACTGACTTATGAATACTGTCTATTGAGTGAAATAAAACAGCTACACATTAGTATTTTTTGTCTATTGATAATGTCACTGAGAGAAACTTAACATCAATAGTGGTACCTAAGGCAATTGGTAGTCTTCTGAGAGCAACACAACATCTATACATTAATATAACTTGTCTATTCATAAACCTCCTGGTAAGAACATAACCATTGCACCTTAGTACAGTAGGCTAAACATATGTTCACCTAAGAAAACCATATTATCTTATGCATGATACCCTAGCTTATTGATAATGTTCTCTGAGAGAAACATAATAATTGTACAATAGTACACTAGGCTATTGATGTGAATCACTAAGAACAAATTCCTATCATCCAATGAGACCTACATGGCATTTCATAATAACATCTTAGGCAATGATACAGTTCACTAGGATTAACACAACAGTTTTCAATAAGTAATCTAGCCTTTTGATCAAATGTCATTGGAAGAGCTACCAATTGTACAACAGTAACTCAGTCAATTGATACCGTCTAATCAGAGCAACACGTAAGTTACACATGTTACACAATACGATTCACACTGTCCTTTGAGAGCAACATAATAGTAATACATCAGAACCCTAAGCCATCGATATGGTCAACTGAGACCAACACAACATTATTCTAAAGAACCAAACCAATTGCTAGCTATACTAAAAGCAACTGAACAGTTGTACAATCCAGTTTTATAACAGTACTCAAGGCAAATGATGATGCAGTTGATACCAAGTATCCAATGCTATTGGTACGGTCTACTAAGAACAACAAAACAGTCATACATTCGTACCCGACACAATTCAAACTTTCCACTGAGAGCAAACCAACAACTTAACACCTATTTACCTGGTATTAATCAGTACACTGACCTATGAATACTGTCTATTGAGTGAAATAAAACAGCTACACATTAGGATTTTTTGTCTATTGATAATGTCACTGAGAGAAACTCAACATCAATAGTGGTACCTAAGGCAATTGGTAGTCTTCTGAGAGCAACACAACATCTGTACATTAATATAACTTGTCTATTCATAAACCTTCTGGTAAGAACATAACCATTCCACCTTAGTACAGTAGGCTAAACATATGTTCACCTAAGAAAACCATATTGTTATGAATGATACCCTAGCTTATTGATAAAGTCCTCTGAGAGAAACATAATAATTATACAATAGTACACTAGGCTATTGATTTGAATCACTAAGAACAAATTCCTATCATCCAATGAGACCAACATGACATTTCATAATAACATCTTAGGCAATGATACAGTTCACTAGGATTTACACAACAGTTTTCAATAAGTAATCTAGCATTTTGATCAAATGTCATTGGAAGAGCTACCAATTGTACAACAGTAACTCAGGCAATTGATACCGTCTAATCAGAGCAACACGTAAGTTACACATATGTTACACAATACGATTAACACTGTCCTTTGAGAGCAACATAATAGTAATACATCAGAACCCTAAGCCATCGATATGGTCAACTGAGAGCAACACAACATTATTCTAAAGAACCAAACCAATTGCTAGCTATACTAAAAGCAACTGAACAGTTGTACAATCCAGTTTCATAACAGTACTCAAGGCAAATGATGATGCAGTTGATACCAAGTATCCAATGCTATTGGTACGGTCTACTAAGAACAACAAAACAGTCATACATTCGTACCCGACACAATTCAAACTTTCCACTGAGAGCAACCCAACAACTTAGCACCTATTTACCTGGTATTATTCAGTACACTGACCTATGAATACTGTCTATTGAGTGAAATAAAACAGCTACACATTAGTATTTTTTGTCTATTGAAAATGTCACTGAGAGAAACTTAACATCAATAGTGGTACCTAAGGCAATTGGTAGTCTTCTGAGAGCAACACAACATCTATACATTAATATAACTTGTCTATTCATACACCTCCTGGTAAGAACATAACCATTGCACCTTAGTACAGTAAACTACACATATGTTCACCTAAGAAAACCATATTATCTTATGCATGATACCCTAGCTTATTCATAAGGTCCTCTGAGAGAAACATAATAATTGTACAATAGTACACTAGGCTATTGATGTGAATCACTAAGAACAAATTCCTATCATCCAATGAGACCAACATGACATTTCATAATAACATCTTAGGCAATGATACAGTTCACTAGGATTAACACAACAGTTTTCAATAAGTAATCTAGCCTTTTGATCAAATGTCATTGGAAGAGCTACCAATTGTACAACAGTAACTCAGTCAATTGATACCGTCTAATCAGAGCAACACGTAAGTTACACATGTTACACAATACGATTCACACTGTCCTTTGAGAGCAACATAATAGTAATACATCAGAACCCTAAGCCATCGACATGGTCAACTGAGACCAACACAACATTATTCTAAAGAACCAAACCAATTGCTAGCTATACTAAAAGCAACTGAACAGTTGTACAATCCAGTTTCATAACAGTACTCAAGGCAAATGATGATGCAGTTGATACCAAGTATCCAATGCTATTGGTACGGTCTACTAAGAACAACAAAACAGTCATACATTCGTACCCGACACAATTCAAACTTTCCACTGAGAGCAAACCAACAACTTAACACCTATTTACCTGGTATTATTCAGTACACTGACCTATGAATACTGTCTATTGAGTGAAATAAAACAGCTACACATTAGGATTTTTTGTCTATTGATAATGTCACTGAGAGAAACTCAACATCAATAGTGGTACCTAAGGCAATTGGTAGTCTTCTGAGAGCAACACAACATCTATACATTAATATAACTTGTCTATTCATAAACCTTCTGGTAAGAACATAACCATTCCACCTTAGTACAGTAGGCTAAACATATGTTCACCTAAGAAAACCATATTGTTATGAATGATACCCTAGCGTATTGATAAAGTCCTCTGAGAGAAACATAATAATTATACAATAGTACACTAGGCTATTGATTTGAATCACTAAGAACAAATTCCTATCATCCAATGAGACCAACATGACATTAAATAATAACATCTTAGGCAATGATACAGTTCACTAGGATTTACACAACAGTTTTCAATAAGTAATCTAGCATTTTGATCAAATGTCATTGGAAGAGCTACCAATTGTACAACAGTAACTCAGGCAATTGATACCGTCTAATCAGAGCAACACGTAAGTTACACATATGTTACACAATACGATTAACACTGTCCTTTGAAAGCAACATAATAGTAATACATCAGAACCCTAAGCCATCGATATGGTCAACTGAGACCAACACAACATTATTCTAAAGAACCAAACCAATTGCTAGCTATACTAAAAGCAACTGAACAGTTGTACAATCCAGTTTCATAACAGTACTCAAGGCAAATTATGATGCAGTTGATACCAAGTATCCAATGCTATTGGTACGGTCTACTAAGAACAACAAAACAGTCATACATTCGTACCCGACACAATTCAAACTTTCCACTGAGAGCAACCCAACAACTTAACACCTATTTACCTGGTATTATTCAGTACACTGACCTATGAATACTGTCTATTGAGTGAAATAGAACAGCTTTACATTCTTTTTTTGGCTATTGATAATGTCACTGAGAGAAACTCAACATCAATAGTGGTACCTAAGGTAATTGGTAGTCTTCTGAGAGCAACACAACATCTATACATTAATATAACTTGCCTATTCATAAACCTTCTGGTAAGAACATAACCATTCCACCTTAGTACAGTAAACTACACATATGTTCACCTAAGAAAACCATATTATCTTATGCATGATACCCAAGCTTATTGATAATGTCCTCTGAGAGAAACATAATAATTGTACAATAGTACACTAGGCTATTGATGTGAATCACTAACAACAAATTCCTATCATCCAATGAGACCAACATGACATTTCATAATAACATCTTAGGCAATGATACAGTTCACTAGGATTAACACAACAGTTTTCAATAAGTAATCTAGCCTTTTGATCAAATGTCATTGGAAGAGCTACCAATTGTACAACAGTAACTCAGGCAATTGATACCGTCTAATCAGGGAAACACGTAAGTTAAACATATGTTACACAATACGATTCACAATGTCCTTTGAGAGCAACATAATAGTAATACATCAGAACCCTAAGCCATCGCTATGGTCAACTGAGAGCAACACAACATTATTCTAAAGAACCAAACCAATTGGTAGCTATACTAAAAGCAACTGAACAGTTGTACAATCCAGTTTCATAACAGTTCTCAAAGCAAATGATGATGCAGTTGATACCAAGTATCCAATGCTATTGGTACGGTCTACTAAGAACAACAAAACAGTCATACATTCGTATCCAACACAATTCAAACTTTCCACTGAGAGCAACCCAACAACTTAGCACCTATTTACCTGGTATTAATCAGTACACTGACTTATGAATACTGTCTATTGAGTGAAATAAAACAGCTACACATTAGTATTTTTTGTCTATTGATAATGTCACTGAGAGAAACTTAACATCAATAGTGGTACCTAAGGCAATTGGTAGTCTTCTGAGAGCAACACAACATCTATACATTAATATAACTTGTCTATTCATAAACCTCCTGGTAAGAACATAACCATTGCACCTTAGTACAGTAGGCTAAACATATGTTCACCTAAGAAAACCATATTATCTTATGCATGATACCCTAGCTTATTGATAAAGTCCTCTGAGAGAAACATAATAATTGTACAATAGTACACTAGGCTATTGATGTGAATCACTAAGAACAAATTCCTATCATCCAATGAGACCTACATGGCATTTCATAATAACATCTTAGGCAATGATACAGTTCACTAGGATTAACACAACAGTTTTCAATAAGTAATCTAGCCTTTTGATCAAATGTCATTGGAAGAGCTACCAATTGTACAACAGTAACTCAGTCAATTGATACCGTCTAATCAGAGCAACACGTAAGTTACACATGTTACACAATACGATTCACACTGTCCTTTGAGAGCAACATAATAGTAATACATCAGAACCCTAAGCCATCGATATGGTCAACTGAGAGCAACACAACATTATTCTAAAGAACCAAACCAATTGCTAGCTATACTAAAAGCAACTGAACAGTTGTACAATCCAGTTTTATAACAGTACTCAAGGCAAATGATGATGCAGTTGATACCAAGTATCCAATGCTATTGGTACGGTCTACTAAGAACAACAAAACAGTCATACATTCGTACCCGACACAATTCAAACTTTCCACTGAGAGCAAACCAACAACTTAACACCTATTTACCTGGTATTATTCAGTACACTGACCTATGAATACTGTCTATTGAGTGAAATAAAACAGCTACACATTAGGATTTTTTGTCTATTGATAATGTCACTGAGAGAAACTCAACATCAATAGTGGTACCTAAGGCAATTGGTAGTCTTCTGAGAGCAACACAACATCTATACATTAATATAACTTGTCTATTCATAAACCTTCTGGTAAGAACATAACCATTCCACCTTAGTACAGTAGGCTAAACATATGTTCACCTAAGAAAACCATATTGTTATGAATGATACCCTAGCTTATTGATAAAGTCCTCTGAGAGAAACATAATAATTATACAATAGTAAACTAGGCTATTGATTTGAATCACTAAGAACAAATTCCTATCATCCAATGAGACCAACATGACATTTCATAATAACATCTTAGGCAATGATACAGTTCACTAGGATTTACACAACAGTTTTCAATAAGTAATCTAGCATTTTGATCAAATGTCATTGGAAGAGCTACCAATTGTACAACAGTAACTCAGGCAATTGATATCGTCTAATCAGAGCAACACGTAAGTTACACATATGTTACACAATACGATTAACACTGTTCTTTGAAAGCAACATAATAGTAATACATCAGAACCCTAAGCCATCGATATGGTCAACTGAGACCAACACAACATTATTCTAAAGAACCAAACCAATTGCTAGCTATACTAAAAGCAACTGAACAGTTGTACAATCCAGTTTTATAACAGTACTCAAGGCAAATGATGATGCAGTTGATACCAAGTATCCAATGCTATTGGTACGGTCTACTAAGAACAACAAAACAGTCATACATTCGTACCCGACACAATTCAAACTTTCCACTGAGAGCAAACCAACAACTTAACACCTATTTACCTGGTATTAATCAGTACACTGACCTATGAATACTGTCTATTGAGTGAAATAAAACAGCTACACATTAGGATTTTTTGTCTATTGATAATGTCACTGAGAGAAACTCAACATCAATAGTGGTACCTAAGGCAATTGGTAGTCTTCTGAGAGCAACACAACATCTGTACACTAATATAACTTGTCTATTCATAAACCTTCTGGTAAGAACATAACCATTCCACCTTAGTACAGTAGGCTAAACATATGTTCACCTAAGAAAACCATATTGTTATGAATGATACCCTAGCTTATTGATAAAGTCCTCTGAGAGAAACATAATAATTTTACAATAGTACACTAGGCTATTGATTTGAATCACTAAGAACAAATTCCTATCATCCAATGAGACCAACATGACATTTCATAATAACATCTTAGGCAATGATACAGTTCACTAGGATTTACACAACAGTTTTCAATAAGTAATCTAGCATTTTGATCAAATGTCATTGGAAGAGCTACCAATTGTACAACAGTAACTCAGTCAATTGATACCGTCTAATCAGAGCAACACGTAAGTTACACATATGTTACACAATACGATTAACACTGTCCTTTGAGAGCAACATAATAGTAATACATCAGAACCCTAAGCCATCGATATGGTCAACTGAGAGCAACACAACATTATTCTAAAGAACCAAACCAATTGCTAGCTATACTAAAAGCAACTGAACAGTTGTACAATCCAGTTTCATAACAGTACTCAAGGCAAATGATGATGCAGTTGATACCAAGTATCCAATGCTATTGGTACGGTCTACTAAGAACAACAAAACAGTCATACATTCGTACCCGACACAATTCAAACTTTCCACTGAGAGCAACCCAACAACTTAGCACCTATTTACCTGGTATTATTCAGTACACTGACCTATGAATACTGTCTATTGAGTGAAATAAAACAGCTACACATTAGTATTTTTTGTCTATTGAAAATGTCACTGAGAGAAACTTAACATCAATAGTGGTACCTAAGGCAATTGGTAGTCTTCTGAGAGCAACACAACATCTATACATTAATATAACTTGTCTATTCATACACCTCCTGGTAAGAACATAACCATTGCACCTTAGTACAGTAAACTACACATATGTTCACCTAAGAAAACCATATTATCTTATGCATGATACCCTAGCTTATTCATAAGGTCCTCTGAGAGAAACATAATAATTGTACAATAGTACACTAGGCTATTGATGTGAATCACTAAGAACAAATTCCTATCATCCAATGAGACCAACATGACATTTCATAATAACATCTTAGGCAATGATACAGTTCACTAGGATTAACACAACAGTTTTAAATAAGTAATCTAGCCTTTTGATCAAATGTCATTGGAAGAGCTACCAATTGTACAACAGTAACTCAGTCAATTGATACCGTCTAATCAGAGCAACACGTAAGTTACACATGTTACACAATACGATTCACACTGTCCTTTGAGAGCAACATAATAGTAATACATCAGAACCCTAAGCCATCGACATGGTCAACTGAGACCAACACAACATTATTCTAAAGAACCAAACCAATTGCTAGCTATACTAAAAGCAACTGAACAGTTGTACAATCCAGTTTCATAACAGTACTCAAGGCAAATGATGATGCAGTTGATACCAAATATCCAATGCTATTGGTACGGTCTACTAAGAACAACAAAACAGTCATACATTCGTACCCGACACAATTCAAACTTTCCACTGAGAGCAACCCAACAACTTAGCACCTATTTACCTGGTCTTATTCAGAACACTGACCTATGAATACTGTCTATTGAGTGAAATAAAACAGCTTTACATTAGTATTTTTTGTCTATTGATAATGTCACTGAGAGAAACTTAACATCAATAGTGGTACCTAAGGCAATTGGTAGTCTTCTGAGAGCAACACAACATCTATACATTAATATAACTTGTCTATTCATAAACCTTCTGGTAAGAACATAACCATTCCACCTTAGTACAGTAAACTACACATATGTTCACCTAAGAAAACCATATTATCTTATGCATGATACCCTAGCTTATTCATAAGGTCCTCTGAGAGAAACATAATAATGGTACAATAGTACACTAGGCTATTGATGTGAATCACTAAGAACAAATTCCTATCATCCAATGAGACCAACATGACATTTCATAATAACATCTTAGGCAATGATACAGTTCACTAGGATTTACACAACAGTTTTCAATAAGTAATCTAGCATTTTGATCAAATGTCATTGGAAGAGCTACCAATTGTACAACAGTAACTCAGGCAATTGATACCGTCTAATCAGAGCAACACGTAAGTTACACATATGTTACACAATACGATTAACACTGTTCTTAGAAAGCAACATAATAGTAATACATCAGAACCCTAAGCCATCGATATGGTCAACTGAGAGCAACACAACATTATTCTAAAGAACCAAACCAATTGCTAGCTATACTAAAAGCAACTGAACAGTTGTACAATCCAGTTTCATAACAGTACTCAAGGCAAATGATGATGCAGTTGATACCAAGTATCCAATGCTATTGGTACGGTCTACTAAGAACAACAAAACAGTCATACATTCGTACCCGACACAATTCAAACTTTCCACTGAGAGCAACCCAACAACTTAGCACCTATTTACCTGGTATTATTCAGTACACTGACCTATGAATACTGTCTATTGAGTGAAATAAAACAGCTACACATTAGGATTTTTTGTCTATTGAAAATGTCACTGAGAGAAACTTAACATCAATAGTGGTACCTAAGGCAATTGGTAGTCTTCTGAGAGCAACACAACATCTATACATTAATATAACTTGTCTATTCATACACCTCCTGGTAAGAACATAACCATTGCACCTTAGTACAGTAAACTACACATATGTTCACCTAAGAAAACCATATTATCTTATGCATGATACCCTAGCTTATTGATAAAGTCCTCTGAGAGAAACATAATAATTATACAATAGTAAACTAGGCTATTGATTTGAATCACTAAGAACAAATTCCTATCATCCAATGAGACCAACATGACATTTCATAATAACATCTTAGGCAATGATACAGTTCACTAGGATTTACACAACAGTTTTCAATAAGTAATCTAGCATTTTGATCAAATGTCATTGGAAGAGCTACCAATTGTACAACAGTAACTCAGGCAATTGATATCGTCTAATCAGAGCAACACGTAAGTTACACATATGTTACACAATACGATTAACACTGTTCTTTGAAAGCAACATAATAGTAATACATCAGAACCCTAAGCCATCGATATGGTCAACTGAGACCAACACAACATTATTCTAAAGAACCAAACCAATTGCTAGCTATACTAAAAGCAACTGAACAGTTGTACAATCCAGTTTTATAACAGTACTCAAGGCAAATGATGATGCAGTTGATACCAAGTATCCAATGCTATTGGTACGGTCTACTAAGAACAACAAAACAGTCATACATTCGTACCCGACACAATTCAAACTTTCCACTGAGAGCAAACCAACAACTTAACACCTATTTACCTGGTATTAATCAGTACACTGACCTATGAATACTGTCTATTGAGTGAAATAAAACAGCTACACATTAGGATTTTTTGTCTATTGATAATGTCACTGAGAGAAACTCAACATCAATAGTGGTACCTAAGGCAATTGGTAGTCTTCTGAGAGCAACACAACATCTGTACACTAATATAACTTGTCTATTCATAAACCTTCTGGTAAGAACATAACCATTCCACCTTAGTACAGTAGGCTAAACATATGTTCACCTAAGAAAACCATATTGTTATGAATGATACCCTAGCTTATTGATAAAGTCCTCTGAGAGAAACATAATAATTTTACAATAGTACACTAGGCTATTGATTTGAATCACTAAGAACAAATTCCTATCATCCAATGAGACCAACATGACATTTCATAATAACATCTTAGGCAATGATACAGTTCACTAGGATTTACACAACAGTTTTCAATAAGTAATCTAGCATTTTGATCAAATGTCATTGGAAGAGCTACCAATTGTACAACAGTAACTCAGTCAATTGATACCGTCTAATCAGAGCAACACGTAAGTTACACATATGTTACACAATACGATTAACACTGTCCTTTGAGAGCAACATAATAGTAATACATCAGAACCCTAAGCCATCGATATGGTCAACTGAGAGCAACACAACATTATTCTAAAGAACCAAACCAATTGCTAGCTATACTAAAAGCAACTGAACAGTTGTACAATCCAGTTTCATAACAGTACTCAAGGCAAATGATGATGCAGTTGATACCAAGTATCCAATGCTATTGGTACGGTCTACTAAGAACAACAAAACAGTCATACATTCGTACCCGACACAATTCAAACTTTCCACTGAGAGCAACCCAACAACTTAGCACCTATTTACCTGGTATTATTCAGTACACTGACCTATGAATACTGTCTATTGAGTGAAATAAAACAGCTACACATTAGTATTTTTTGTCTATTGAAAATGTCACTGAGAGAAACTTAACATCAATAGTGGTACCTAAGGCAATTGGTAGTCTTCTGAGAGCAACACAACATCTATACATTAATATAACTTGTCTATTCATACACCTCCTGGTAAGAACATAACCATTGCACCTTAGTACAGTAAACTACACATATGTTCACCTAAGAAAACCATATTATCTTATGCATGATACCCTAGCTTATTCATAAGGTCCTCTGAGAGAAACATAATAATTGTACAATAGTACACTAGGCTATTGATGTGAATCACTAAGAACAAATTCCTATCATCCAATGAGACCAACATGACATTTCATAATAACATCTTAGGCAATGATACAGTTCACTAGGATTAACACAACAGTTTTCAATAAGTAATCTAGCATTTTGATCAAATGTCATTGGAAGAGCTACCAATTGTACAACAGTAACTCAGTCAATTGATACCGTCTAATCAGAGCAACACGTAAGTTACACATGTTACACAATACGATTCACACTGTCCTTTGAGAGCAACATAATAGTAATACATCAGAACCCTAAGCCATCGACATGGTCAACTGAGACCAACACAACATTATTCTAAAGAACCAAACCAATTGCTAGCTATACTAAAAGCAACTGAACAGTTGTACAATCCAGTTTCATAACAGTACTCAAGGCAAATGATGATGCAGTTGATACCAAATATCCAATGCTATTGGTACGGTCTACTAAGAACAACAAAACAGTCATACATTCGTACCCGACACAATTCAAACTTTCCACTGAGAGCAACCCAACAACTTAGCACCTATTTACCTGGTCTTATTCAGAACACTGACCTATGAATACTGTCTATTGAGTGAAATAAAACAGCTTTACATTAGTATTTTTTGTCTATTGATAATGTCACTGAGAGAAACTTAACATCAATAGTGGTACCTAAGGCAATTGGTAGTCTTCTGAGAGCAACACAACATCTATACATTAATATAACTTGTCTATTCATAAACCTTCTGGTAAGAACATAACCATTCCACCTTAGTACAGTAAACTACACATATGTTCACCTAAGAAAACCATATTATCTTATGCATGATACCCTAGCTTATTCATAAGGTCCTCTGAGAGAAACATAATAATGGTACAATAGTACACTAGGCTATTGATGTGAATCACTAAGAACAAATTCCTATCATCCAATGAGACCAACATGACATTTCATAATAACATCTTAGGCAATGATACAGTTCACTAGGATTTACACAACAGTTTTCAATAAGTAATCTAGCATTTTGATCAAATGTCATTGGAAGAGCTACCAATTGTACAACAGTAACTCAGGCAATTGATACCGTCTAATCAGAGCAACACGTAAGTTACACATATGTTACACAATACGATTAACACTGTTCTTAGAAAGCAACATAATAGTAATACATCAGAACCCTAAGCCATCGATATGGTCAACTGAGACCAACACAACATTATTCTAAAGAACCAAACCAATTGCTAGCTATACTAAAAGCAACTGAACAGTTGTACAATCCAGTTTCATAACAGTACTCAAGGCAAATGATGATGCAGTTGATACCAAGTATCCAATGCTATTGGTACGGTCTACTAAGAACAACAAAACAGTCATACATTCGTACCCGACACAATTCAAACTTTCCACTGAAAGCAACCCAACAACTTAGCACCTATTTACCTGGTATTATTCAGTACACTGACCTATGAATACTGTCTATTGAGTGAAATAAAACAGCTACACATTAGGATTTTTTGTCTATTGAAAATGTCACTGAGAGAAACTTAACATCAATAGTGGTACCTAAGGCAATTGGTAGTCTTCTGAGAGCAACACAACATCTATACATTAATATAACTTGTCTATTCATACACCTCCTGGTAAGAACATAACCATTGCACCTTAGTACAGTAAACTACACATATGTTCACCTAAGAAAACCATATTATCTTATGCATGATACCCTAGCTTATTCATAAGGTCCTCTGAGAGAAACATAATAATTGTACAATAGTACACTAGGCTATTGATGTGAATCACTAAGAACAAATTCCTATCATCCAATGAGACCAACATGACATTTCATAATAACATCTTAGGCAATGATACAGTTCACTAGGATTAACACAACAGTTTTCAATAAGTAATCTAGCCTTTTGATCAAATGTCATTGGAAGAGCTACCAATTGTACAACAGTAACTCAGTCAATTGATACCGTCTAATCAGAGCAACACGTAAGTTACACATGTTACACAATACGATTCACACTGTCCTTTGAGAGCAACATAATAGTAATACATCAGAACCCTAAGCCATCGACATGGTCAACTGAGACCAACACAACATTATTCTAAAGAACCAAACCAATTGCTAGCTATACTAAAAGCAACTGAACAGTTGTACAATCCAGTTTCATAACAGTACTCAAGGCAAATGATGATGCAGTTGATACCAAATATCCAATGCTATTGGTACGGTCTACTAAGAACAACAAAACAGTCATACATTCGTACCCGACACAATTCAAACTTTCCACTGAGAGCAACCCAACAACTTAGCACCTATTTACCTGGTCTTATTCAGAACACTGACCTATGAATACTGTCTATTGAGTGAAATAAAACAGCTTTACATTAGTATTTTTTGTCTATTGATAATGTCACTGAGAGAAACTTAACATCAATAGTGGTACCTAAGGCAATTGGTAGTCTTCTGAGAGCAACACAACATCTATACATTAATATAACTTGTCTATTCATAAACCTTCTGGTAAGAACATAACCATTCCACCTTAGTACAGTAAACTACACATATGTTCACCTAAGAAAACCATATTATCTTATGCATGATACCCTAGCTTATTCATAAGGTCCTCTGAGAGAAACATAATAATGGTACAATAGTACACTAGGCTATTGATGTGAATCACTAAGAACAAATTCCTATCATCCAATGAGACCAACATGACATTTCATAATAACATCTTAGGCAATGATACAGTTCACTAGGATTTACACAACAGTTTTCAATAAGTAATCTAGCATTTTGATCAAATGTCATTGGAAGAGCTACCAATTGTACAACAGTAACTCAGGCAATTGATACCGTCTAATCAGAGCAACACGTAAGTTACACATATGTTACACAATACGATTAACACTGTTCTTAGAAAGCAACATAATAGTAATACATCAGAACCCTAAGCCATCGATATGGTCAACTGAGAGCAACACAACATTATTCTAAAGAACCAAACCAATTGCTAGCTATACTAAAAGCAACTGAACAGTTGTACAATCCAGTTTCATAACAGTACTCAAGGCAAATGATGATGCAGTTGATACCAAGTATCCAATGCTATTGGTACGGTCTACTAAGAACAACAAAACAGTCATACATTCGTACCCGACACAATTCAAACTTTCCACTGAGAGCAACCCAACAACTTAGCACCTATTTACCTGGTATTATTCAGTACACTGACCTATGAATACTGTCTATTGAGTGAAATAAAACAGCTACACATTAGGATTTTTTGTCTATTGAAAATGTCACTGAGAGAAACTTAACATCAATAGTGGTACCTAAGGCAATTGGTAGTCTTCTGAGAGCAACACAACATCTATACATTAATATAACTTGTCTATTCATACACCTCCTGGTAAGAACATAACCATTGCACCTTAGTACAGTAAACTACACATATGTTCACCTAAGAAAACCATATTATCTTATGCATGATACCCTAGCTTATTCATAAGGTCCTCTGAGAGAAACATAATAATTGTACAATAGTACACTAGGCTATTGATGTGAATCACTAAGAACAAATTCCTATCATCCAATGAGACCAACATGACATTTCATAATAACATCTTAGGCAATGATACAGTTCACTAGGATTAACACAACAGTTTTCAATAAGTAATCTAGCCTTTTGATCAAATGTCATTGGAAGAGCTACCAATTGTACAACAGTAACTCAGTCAATTGATACCGTCTAATCAGAGCAACACGTAAGTTACACATGTTACACAATACGATTCACACTGTCCTTTGAGAGCAACATAATAGTAATACATCAGAACCCTAAGCCATCGACATGGTCAACTGAGACCAACACAACATTATTCTACAGAACCAAACCAATTGCTAGCTATACTAAAAGCAACTGAACAGTTGTACAATCCAGTTTCATAACAGTACTCAAGGCAAATGATGATGCAGTTGATACCAAATATCCAATGCTATTGGTACGGTCTACTAAGAACAACAAAACAGTCATACATTCGTACCCGACACAATTCAAACTTTCCACTGAGAGCAACCCAACAACTTAGCACCTATTTACCTGGTCTTATTCAGTACACTGACCTATGAATACTGTCTATTGAGTGAAATAAAACAGCTTTACATTAGTATTTTTTGTCTATTGATAATGTCACTGAGAGAAACTTAACATCAATAGTGGTACCTAAGGCAATTGGTAGTCTTCTGAGAGCAACACAACATCTATACATTAATATAACTTGTCTATTCATACACCTCCTGGTAAGAACATAACCATTGCACCTTAGTACAGTAAACTACACATATGTTCACCTAAGAAAACCATATTATCTTATGCATGATACCCTAGCTTATTCATAAGGTCCTCTGAGAGAAACATAATAATGGTACAATAGTACACTAGGCTATTGATGTGAATCATTAAGAACAAATTCCTATCATCCAATGAGCCCAACATGACATTTCATAATAACATCTTAGGCAATGATACAGTTCACTAGGATTAACACAACAGTTTTCAATAAGTAATCTAGCATTTTGATCAAATGTCATTGGAAGAGCTACCAATTGTACAACAGTAACTCAGGCAATTGATACCGTCTAATCAGGGGAACACGTAAGTTAAACATATGTTACACAATACGATTCACAATGTCCTTTGAGAGCAACATAATAGTAATACATCAGAACCCTAAGCCATCGCTATGGTCAACTGAGAGCAACACAACATTATTCTAAAGAACCAAACCAATTGGTAGCTATACTAAAAGCAACTGAACAGTTGTACAATCCAGTTTCATAAAAGTTCTCAAAGCAAATGATGATGCAGTTGATACCAAGTATCCAATGCTATTGGCACGGTCTACTAAGAACAACAAAACAGTCATACATTCGTACCCAACACAATTCAAACTTTCCACTGAGAGCAACCCAACAACTTAGCACCTATTTACCTGTTATTAATCAGTACACTGACTTATGAATACTGTCTATTGAGTGAAATAAAACAGCTACACATTAGGATTTTTTGTCTATTGATAATGTCACTGAGAGAAACTCAACATCAATAGTGGTACCTAAGGCAATTGGTAGTCTTCTGAGAGCAACACAACATCTATACATTAAAATAACTTGTCCATTCATACACCTCCTGGTAAGAACATAACCATTGCACCTTAGTACAGTAAACTACACATATGTTCACCTAAGAAAACCATATTATCTTATGCATGATACCCTAGCTTATTCATAAGGTCCTCTGAGAGAAACATAATAATGGTACAATAGTACACTAGGCTATTGATGTGAATCACTAAGAACAAATTCCTATCATCCAATGAGACCAACATGGCATTTCATAATAACATCTTAGGCAATGATACAGTTCACTTAGATTAACACAACAGTTTTCAATAAGTAATCTAGCATTTTGATCAAATGTCATTGGAAGAGCTACCAATTGTACAACAGTAACTCAGGCAATTGATACCGTCTAATCAGAGCAACACGTAAGTTACACATATGTTACACAATACGATTAACACTGTCCTTTGAAAGCAACATAATAGTAATACATCAGAACCCTAAGCCATCGATATGGTCAACTGAGACCAACACAACATTATTCTAAAGAACCAAACCAATTGCTAGCTATACTAAAAGCAACTGAACAGTTGTACAATCCAGTTTTATAACAGTACTCAAGGCAAATGATGATGCAGTTGATACCAAGTATCCAATGCTATTGGTACGGTCTACTAAGAACAACAAAACAGTCATACATTCGTACCCGACACAATTCAAACTTTCCACTGAGAGGAAACCAACAACTTAACACCTATTTACCTGGTATTATTCAGTACACTGACCTATGAATACTGTCTATTGAGTGAAATAAAACAGCTACACATTAGGATTTTTTGTCTATTGATAATGTCACTGAGAGAAACTCAACATCAATAGTGGTACCTAAGGCAATTGGTAGTCTTCTGAGAGCAACACAACATCTATACATTAATATAACTTGTCTATTCATAAACCTTCTGGTAAGAACATAACCATTCCACCTTAGTACAGTAGGCTAAACATATGTTCACCTAAGAAAACCATATTGTTATGAATGATACCCTAGCTTATTGATAAAGTCCTCTGAGAGAAACATAATAATTGTACAATAGTACACTAGGTTATTGATTTGAATCACTAAGAACAAATTCCTATCATCCAATGAGACCAACATGACATTTCATAATAACATCTTAGGCAATGATACAGTTCACTAGGATTTACACAACAGTTTTCAATAAGTAATCTAGCCTTTTGATCAAATGTCATTGGAAGAGCTACCAATTGTACAACAGTAACTCAGGCAATTGATACCGTCTAATCAGAGCAACACGTAAGTTACACATATGTTACACAATACGATTAACACTGTCCTTTGAAAGCAACATAATAGTAATACATCAGAACCCTAAGCCATCGATATGGTCAACTGAGACCAACACAACATTATTCTAAAGAACCAAACCAATTGCTAGCTATACTAAAAGCAACTGAACAGTTGTACAATCCAGTTTTATAACAGTACTCAAGGCAAATGATGATGCAGTTGATACCAAGTATCCAATGCTATTGGTACGGTCTACTAAGAACAACAAAACAGTCATACATTCGTACCCGACACAATTCAAACTTTCCACTGAGAGCAAACCAACAACTTAACACCTATTTACCTGGTATTATTCAGTACACTGACCTATGAATACTGTTTATTGAGTGAAATAAAACAGCTACACATTAGGATTTTTTGTCTATTGATAATGTCACTGAGAGAAACTCAACATCAATAGTGGTACCTAAGGCAATTGGTAGTCTTCTGAGAGCAACACAACATCTATACATTAATATAACTTGTCTATTCATAAACCTTCTGGTAAGAACATAACCATTCCACCTTAGTACAGTAGGCTAAACATATGTTCACCTAAGAAAACCATATTGTTATGAATGATACCCTAGCTTATTGATAAAGTCCTCTGAGAGAAACATAATAATTATACAATAGTACACTAGGCTATTGATGTGAATCACTAAGAACAAATTCCTATCATCCAATGAGACCAACATGACATTTCATAATAACATCTTAGGCAATGATACAGTTCACTAGGATTTACACAACAGTTTTCAACTAGAGGTACTGTGAGCAAGCTCACAATTGATACCCCCCGCTAAGAAAAAAATCATAACGCGTGTATTTTTGCTATTATAGAAAATATTGGATGAATCTATTTCACTGTCCATTTTCTATAAATAACAACTGCTTTATTTTTGAAAACTGTTAATTTTTAGCTTCTAATATTTCCATTAATATGACACAGACAGAATTTAGCTTTTTTTTGAAACAATGACCTTGAACTTTCTCAATTGACCTTGGGTCAAGGTCATCACACACCCTTTAATCATAAGCAATCTTTGTGTGAAGTAAGAACTTCCAATGTTTCCCAATAAGAAAGATATGGGCCGGACACGAAATTTTGCATTTTTTCTGCCAGTGACCTTGACCTTGCCCAAATGACCTTGGGTCAAGGTCATGACACACCCTTAGGTCATAAGCAATCTTTGTGTGAAGTAAGAACTTCCAATGTTTCCCCATAAGAAAGATATGGACCGGACACGAATTTTGCACTTTTTCTGCCAGTGACCTTGACCTTGCCCGAATGACCTTGGGTCAAGGTCATGACACACCTTTAGGTCATAAGCAATCTTTGTGTGAAGTAAGAACTTCCAATGTTTCCCCATAAGAAAGATATGGACTGGACACGAATTTTGCACTTTTTCTGCCAGTGACCTTGACCTTGCCCGAATGACCTTGGGTCAAGGTCATGACACACCCTTAGGTCATAAGCAATCTTTTTGTGAAGTAAGATCTTCCAATGTTTCCCCATAAGAAAGATATGGACCGGACACGAATTTTGCACTTTTTCTGCCAGTGACCTTGACCTTGCTCGAATGACCTTGGGTCAAGGTCATGACGCACCCTTAGGTCATAAGCAATCTTTGTGTGAAGTAAGAACTTCCAATGTTTCTCCATAAGAAAGATATGGACCGGACACGATTGCACAGACAGACGGACAGACAGACAGACGGACAGACGGACGGACGGACAAGGTGATTCCTATATACCCCCCCAAACTTTGTTTGCGGGGGGTATAATAAGTAATCTAGCATTTTGATCAAATGTCATTGGAAGAGCTACCAATTGTACAACAGTAACTCAGGCAATTGATACCGTCTAATCAGAGCAACACGTAAGATACACATATGTTACACAATACTATTCACACTGTCCTTTGAGAGCAACATAATAGTAATACATCAGAACCCTAAGCCATCGATATGGTCAAATGAGGGCAACACAACATTATTCTAAAGAACCAAACCAATTGCTAGCTATACTAAAAGCAACTGAACAGTTGTACAATCCAGTTTTATAACAGTACTCAAGGCAAATGATGATGCAGTTGATACCAAGTATCCAATGCTATTGGTACGGTCTACTAAGAACAACAAAACAGTCATACATTCGTACCCGACACAATTCAAACTTTCCACTGAGAGCAAACCAACAACTTAACACCTATTTACTTGGTATTATTCAGTACACTGACCTATGAATACTGTCTATTGAGTGAAATAAAACAGCTACACATTAGGATTTTTTGTCTATTGATAATGTCACTGAGAGAAACTCAACATCAATAGTGGTACCTAAGGCAATTGGTAGTCTTCTGAGAGCAACACAACATCTATACATTAATATAACTTGTCTATTCATAAACCTTCTGGTAAGAACATAACCATTCCACCTTAGTACAGTAGGCTAAACATATGTTCACCTAAGAAAACCATATTATCTTATGCATGATACCCTAGCTTATTGATAATGTCCTCTGAGAGAAACATAATAATTGTACAATAGTACACTAGGCTATTGATGTGAATCACTAAGAACAAATTCCTATCATCCAATGAGACCAACATGACATTTCATAATAACATCTTAGGCAATGATACAGTTCACTAGGATTAACACAACAGTTTTCAATAAGTAATCTAGCATTTTGATCAAATGTCATTGGAAGAGCTACCAATTGTACAACAGTAACTCAGGGAATTGATACCGTCTAATCAGGGGAACACGTAAGTTAAACATATGTTACACAATACGATTCACAATGTCCTTTGAGAGCAACATAATAGTAATACATCAGAACCCTAAGCCATCGCTATGGTCAACTGAGAGCAACACAACATTATTCTAAAGAACCAAACCAATTGGTATCTATACTAAAAGCAACTGAACAGTTGTACAATCCAGTTTCATAAAAGTTCTCAAAGCAAATGATGATGCAGTTGATACCAAGTATCCAATGCTATTGGCACGGTCTACTAAGAACAACAAAACAGTCATACATTCGTACCCAACACAATTCAAACTTTCCACTGAGAGCAACCCAACAACTTAGCACCTATTTACCTGTTATTAATCAGTACACTGACTTATGAATACTGTCTATTGAGTGAAATAAAACAGCTACACATTAGGATTTTTTGTCTATTGATAATGTCACTGAGAGAAACTCAACATCAATAGTGGTACCTAAGGCAATTGGTAGTCTTCTGAGAGCAACACAACATCTATACATTAAAATAACTTGTCCATTCATACACCTCCTGGTAAGAACATAACCATTGCACCTTAGTACAGTAAACTACACATATGTTCACCTAAGAAAACCATATTATCTTATGCATGATACCCTAGCTTATTCATAAGGTCCTCTGAGAGAAACATAATAATGGTACAATAGTACACTAGGCTATTGATGTGAATCATTAAGAACAAATTCCTATCATCCAATGAGCCCAACATGACATTTCATAATAACATCTTAGGCAATGATACAGTTCACTAGGATTAACACAACAGTTTTCAATAAGTAATCTAGCATTTTGATCAAATGTCATTGGAAGAGCTACCAATTGTACAACAGTAACTCAGGCAATTGATACCGTCTAATCAGAGCAACACGTAAGTTACACATATGTTACACAATACGATTAACACTGTCCTTTGAAAGCAACATAATAGTAATACATCAGAACCCTAAGCCATCGATATGGTCAACTGAGACCAACACAACATTATTCTAAAGAACCAAACCAATTGCTAGCTATACTAAAAGCAACTGAACAGTTGTACAATCCAGTTTTATAACAGTACTCAAGGCAAATGATGATGCAGTTGATACCAAGTATCCAATGCTATTGGTACGGTCTACTAAGAACAACAAAACAGTCATACATTCGTACCCGACACAATTCAAACTTTCCACTGAGAGGAAACCAACAACTTAACACCTATTTACCTGGTATTATTCAGTACACTGACCTATGAATACTGTCTATTGAGTGAAATAAAACAGCTACACATTAGGATTTTTTGTCTATTGATAATGTCACTGAGAGAAACTCAACATCAATAGTGGTACCTAAGGCAATTGGTAGTCTTCTGAGAGCAACACAACATCTATACATTAATATAACTTGTCTATTCATAAACCTTCTGGTAAGAACATAACCATTCCACCTTAGTACAGTAGGCTAAACATATGTTCACCTAAGAAAACCATATTGTTATGAATGATACCCTAGCTTATTGATAAAGTCCTCTGAGAGAAACATAATAATTGTACAATAGTACACTAGGTTATTGATTTGAATCACTAAGAACAAATTCCTATCATCCAATGAGACCAACATGACATTTCATAATAACATCTTAGGCAATGATACAGTTCACTAGGATTTACACAACAGTTTTCAATAAGTAATCTAGCCTTTTGATCAAATGTCATTGGAAGAGCTACCAATTGTACAACAGTAACTCAGGCAATTGATACCGTCTAATCAGAGCAACACGTAAGTTACACATATGTTACACAATACGATTAACACTGTCCTTTGAAAGCAACATAATAGTAATACATCAGAACCCTAAGCCATCGATATGGTCAACTGAGACCAACACAACATTATTCTAAAGAACCAAACCAATTGCTAGCTATACTAAAAGCAACTGAACAGTTGTACAATCCAGTTTTATAACAGTACTCAAGGCAAATGATGATGCAGTTGATACCAAGTATCCAATGCTATTGGTACGGTCTACTAAGAACAACAAAACAGTCATACATTCGTACCCGACACAATTCAAACTTTCCATTGAGAGCAAACCAACAACTTAACACCTATTTACCTGGTATTATTCAGTACACTGACCTATGAATACTGTTTATTGAGTGAAATAAAACAGCTACACATTAGGATTTTTTGTCTATTGATAATGTCACTGAGAGAAACTCAACATCAATAGTGGTACCTAAGGCAATTGGTAGTCTTCTGAGAGCAACACAACATCTATACATTAATATAACTTGTCTATTCATAAACCTTCTGGTAAGAACATAACCATTCCACCTTAGTACAGTAGGCTAAACATATGTTCACCTAAGAAAACCATATTGTTATGAATGATACCCTAGCTTATTGATAAAGTCCTCTGAGAGAAACATAATAATTATACAATAGTACACTAGGCTATTGATGTGAATCACTAAGAACAAATTCCTATCATCCAATGAGACCAACATGACATTTCATAATAACATCTTAGGCAATGATACAGTTCACTAGGATTTACACAACAGTTTTCAATAAGTAATCTAGCATTTTGATCAAATGTCATTGGAAGAGCTACCAATTGTACAACAGTAACTCAGGCAATTGATACCGTCTAATCAGAGCAACACGTAAGTTACACATATGTTACACAATACGATTAACACTGTCCTATGAATACTGTCTATTGAGTGAAATAAAACAGCTTTACATTAGTATTTTTTGTCTATTGATAATGTCACTGAGAGAAACTCAACATCAATAGTGGTACCTAAGGCAATTGGTAGTCTTCTGAGAGCAACACAACATCTATACATTAATATAACTTGTCTATTCATAAACCTTCTGGTAAGAACATAACCATTCCACCTTAGTACAGTAGACTACACATATGTTCACCTAAGAAAACCATATTGTTATGAATGATACCCTAGCTTATTGATAAAGTCCTCTGAGAGAAACATAATAATTGTACAATAGTACACTAGGCTATTGATGTGAATCACTAAGAACAAATTCCTATCATCCAATGAGACCAACATGACATTTCATAATAACATCTTAGGCAATGATACAGTTCACTAGGATTTACACAACAGTTTTCAATAAGTAATCTAGCATTTTGATCAAATGTCATTGGAAGAGCTACCAATTGTACAACAGTAACTCAGGCAATTGATACCGTCTAATCAGAGCAACACGTAAGTTACACATATGTTACACAATCAGATTAACACTGTCCTTTGAGAGCAACATAATAGTAATACATCAGAACCCTAAGCCATCGATATGGTCAACTGAGACCAACACAACATTATTCTAAAGAACCAAACCAATTGCTAGCTATACTAAAAGCAACTGAACAGTTGTACAATCCAGTTTCATAACAGTACTCAAGGCAAATGATGATGCAGTTGATACCAAGTATCCAATGCTATTGGTACGGTCTACTAAGAACAACAAAACAGTCATACATTCGTACCCGACACAATTCAAACTTTCCACTGAGAGCAAACCAACAACTTAACACCTATTTACCGGGTTTTATTCAGTACACTGACCTATGAATACTGTCTATTGAGTGAAATAAAACAGCTACACATTAGGATTTTTTGTCTATTGATAATGTCACTGAGAGAAACTTAACATCAATAGTGGTACCTAAGGCAATTGGTAGTCTTCTGAGAGCAACACAACATCTATACATTAATATTACTTGTCTATTCATAAACCTTCTGGTAAGAACATAACCATTCCACCTTAGTACAGTAGGCTAAACATATGTTCACCTAAGAAAACCATATTGTTATGAATGATACCCTAGCTTATTGATAAAGTCCTCTGAGAGAAACATAATAATTATACAATAGTACACTAGGCTATTGATGTGAATCACTAAGAACAAATTCCTATCATCCAATGAGACCAACATGACATTTCATAATAACATCTTAGGCAATGATACAGTTCACTAGGATTTACACAACAGTTTTCAATAAGTAATCTAGCATTTTGATCAAATGTCATTGGAAGAGCTACCAATTGTACAACAGTAACTCAGGCAATTGATACCGTCTAATCAGAGCAACACGTAAGTTACACATATGTTACACAATACGATTAACACTGTCCTATGAATACTGTCTATTGAGTGAAATAAAACAGCTTTACATTAGTATTTTTTGTCTATTGATAATGTCACTGAGAGAAACTCAACATCAATAGTGGTACCTAAGGCAATTGGTAGTCTTCTGAGAGCAACACAACATCTATACATTAATATAACTTGTCTATTCATAAACCTTCTGGTAAGAACATAACCATTCCACCTTAGTACAGTAGACTACACATATGTTCACCTAAGAAAACCATATTGTTATGAATGATACCCTAGCTTATTGATAAAGTCCTCTGAGAGAAACATAATAATTGTACAATAGTACACTAGGCTATTGATGTGAATCACTAAGAACAAATTCCTATCATCCAATGAGACCAACATGACATTTCATAATAACATCTTAGGCAATGATACAGTTCACTAGGATTTACACAACAGTTTTCAATAAGTAATCTAGCATTTTGATCAAATGTCATTGGAAGAGCTACCAATTGTACAACAGTAACTCAGGCAATTGATACCGTCTAATCAGAGCAACACGTAAGTTACACATATGTTACACAATCAGATTAACACTGTCCTTTGAGAGCAACATAATAGTAATACATCAGAACCCTAAGCCATCGATATGGTCAACTGAGACCAACACAACATTATTCTAAAGAACCAAACCAATTGCTAGCTATACTAAAAGCAACTGAACAGTTGTACAATCCAGTTTCATAACAGTACTCAAGGCAAATGATGATGCAGTTGATACCAAGTATCCAATGCTATTGGTACGGTCTACTAAGAACAACAAAACAGTCATACATTCGTACCCGACACAATTCAAACTTTCCACTGAGAGCAAACCAACAACTTAACACCTATTTACCTGGTATTATTCAGTACACTGACCTATGAATACTGTCTATTGAGTGAAATAAAACAGCTACACATTAGGATTTTTTGTCTATTGATAATGTCACTGAGAGAAACTTAACATCAATAGTGGTACCTAAGGCAATTGGTAGTCTTCTGAGAGCAACACAACATCTATACATTAATATAACTTGTCTATTCATAAACCTTCTGGTAAGAACATAACCATTCCACCTTAGTACAGTAGGCTAAACATATGTTCACCTAAGAAAACCATATTGTTATGAATGATACCCTAGCTTATTGATAAAGTCCTCTGAGAGAAACATAATAATTATACAATAGTACACTAGGCTATTGATGTGAATCACTAAGAACAAATTCCTATCATCCAATGAGACCAACATGACATTTCATAATAACATCTTAGGCAATGATACAGTTCACTAGGATTTACACAACAGTTTTCAATAAGTAATCTAGCATTTTGATCAAATGTCATTGGAAGAGCTACCAATTGTACAACAGTAACTCAGGCAATTGATACCGTCTAATCAGAGCAACACGTAAGTTACACATATGTTACACAATACGATTAACACTGTCCTATGAATACTGTCTATTGAGTGAAATAAAACAGCTTTACATTAGTATTTTTTGTCTATTGATAATGTCACTGAGAGAAACTCAACATCAATAGTGGTACCTAAGGCAATTGGTAGTCTTCTGAGAGCAACACAACATCTATACATTAATATAACTTGTCTATTCATAAACCTTCTGGTAAGAACATAACCATTCCACCTTAGTACAGTAGACTACACATATGTTCACCTAAGAAAACCATATTGTTATGAATGATACCCTAGCTTATTGATAAAGTCCTCTGAGAGAAACATAATAATTGTACAATAGTACACTAGGCTATTGATGTGAATCACTAAGAACAAATTCCTATCATCCAATGAGACCAACATGACATTTCATAATAACATCTTAGGCAATGATACAGTTCACTAGGATTTACACAACAGTTTTCAATAAGTAATCTAGCATTTTGATCAAATGTCATTGGAAGAGCTACCAATTGTACAACAGTAACTCAGGCAATTGATACCGTCTAATCAGAGCAACACGTAAGTTACACATATGTTACACAATCAGATTAACACTGTCCTTTGAGAGCAACATAATAGTAATACATCAGAACCCTAAGCCATCGATATGGTCAACTGAGACCAACACAACATTATTCTAAAGAACCAAACCAATTGCTAGCTATACTAAAAGCAACTGAACAGTTGTACAATCCAGTTTCATAACAGTACTCAAGGCAAATGATGATGCAGTTGATACCAAGTATCCAATGCTATTGGTACGGTCTACTAAGAACAACAAAACAGTCATACATTCGTACCCGACACAATTCAAACTTTCCACTGAGAGCAAACCAACAACTTAACACCTATTTACCTGGTATTATTCAGTACACTGACCAATGAATACTGTCTATTGAGTGAAATAAAACAGCTACACATTAGGATTTTTTGTCTATTGATAATGTCACTGAGAGAAACTCAACATCAATAGTGGTACCTAAGGCAATTGGTAGTCTTCTGAGAGCAACACAACATCTATACATTAATATAACTTGTCTATTCATAAACCTTCTGGTAAGAACATAACCATTCCACCTTAGTACAGTAGACTACACATATGTTCACCTAAGAAAACCATATTGTTATGAATGATACCCTAGCTTATTGATAAAGTCCTCTGAGAGAAACATAATAATTGTACAATAGTACACTAGGCTATTGATGTGAATCACTAAGAACAAATTCCTATCATCCAATGAGACCAACATGGCATTTCATAATAACATCTTAGGCAATGATACAGTTCACTAGGATTAACACAACAGTTTTCAATAAGTAATCTAGCCTTTTGATCAAATGTCATTGGAAGAGCTACCAATTGTACAACAGTAACTCAGTCAATTGATACCGTCTAATCAGGGAAACACGTAAGTTACACATATGTTACACAATACGATTCACACTGTCCTTTGAGAGCAACATAATAGTAATACATCAGAACCCTAAGCCATCGATATGGTCAACTGAGACCAACACAACATTATTCTAAAGAACCAAACCAATTGCTAGCTATACTAAAAGCAACTGAACAGTTGTACAATCCAGTTTCATAACAGTTCTCAAGGCAAATGATGATGCAGTTGATACCAAGTATCCAATGCTATTGGTACGGTCTACTAAGAACAACAAAACAGTCATACATTCGTACCCGACACAATTCAAACTTTCCACTGAGATCAACCCAACAACTTAGCACCTATTTACCTGGTATTAATCAGTACACTGACCTATGAATACTGTCTATTGAGTGAAATAAAACAGCTACACATTAGTATTTTTTGTCTATTGATAATGTCACTGAGAGAAACTTAACATCAATAGTGGTACCTAAGGCAATTGGTAGTCTTCTGAGAGCAACACAACATCTATACATTAATATAACTTGTCTATTCATAAACCTCCTGGTAAGAACATCACCATTGCACCTTAGTACAGTAGGCTAAACATATGTTCACCTAAGAAAACCATATTATCTTATGCATGATACCCTAGCTTATTGATAATGTCCTCTGAGAGAAACATAATAATTGTACAATAGTACACTAGGCTATTGATGTGAATCACTAAGAACAAATTCCTATCATCCAATGAGACCAACATGGCATTTCATAATAACATCTTAGGCAATGATACAGTTCACTAGGATTTACACAACAGTTTTCAATAAGTAATCTAGCATTTTGATCAAATGTCATTGGAAGAGCTACCAATTGTACAACAGTAACTCAGTCAATTGATACCGTCTAATCAGAGCAACACGTAAGTTACACATGTTACGCAATACGATTCACACTGTCCTTTGAGAGCAACATAATAGTAATACATCAGAACCCTAAGCCATCGATATGGTCAACTGAGACCAACACAACATTATTCTAAAGAACCATACCAATTGGTAGCTATACTAAAAGCAACTGAACAGTTGTACAATCCAGTTTCATAACAGTTCTCAAGGCAAATGATGATGCAGTTGATACCAAGTATCCAATGCTATTGGTACAGTCTACTAAGAACAACAAAACAGTCATACATTCGTACCCGACACAATTCAAACTTTCCACTGAGAGCAACCCAACAACTTAGCACCTATTTACCTGGTATTAATCAGTACACTGACTTATGAATACTGTCTATTGAGTGAAATAAAACAGCTACACATTAGTATTTTTTGTCTATTGATAATGTCACTGAGAGAAACTTAACATCAATAGTGGTACCTAAGGCAATTGGTAGTCTTCTGAGAGCAACACAACATCTATACATTAATATAACTTGTCTATTCATAAACCTCCTGGTAAGAACATAACCATTCCACCTTAGTACAGTAGGCTAAACATATGTTCACCTAAGAAAACCATATTATCTTATGCATGATACCCTAGCTTATTGATAATGTCCTCTGAGAGAAACATAATAATTGTACAATAGTACACTAGGCTATTGATGTGAATCACTAAGAACAAATTCCTATCATCCAATGAGACCAACATGGCATTTCATAATAACATCTTAGGCAATGATACAGTTCACTAGGATTAACACAACGGTTTTCAATAAGTAATCTAGCCTTTTGATCAAATGTCATTGGAAGAGCTACCAATTGTACAACAGTAACTCAGTCAATTGATACCGTCTAATCAGAGCAACACGTAAGTTACACATGTTACACAATACGATTCACACTGTCCTTTGAGAGCAACATTATAGTAATACATCAGAACCCTAAGCCATCGATATGGTCAACTGAGACCAACACAACATTATTCTAAAGAACCAAACCAATTGGTAGCTATACTAAAAGCAACTGAACAGTTGTACAATCCAGTTTTATAACAGTTCTCAAGGCAAATGATGATGCAGTTGATACCAAGTATCCAATGCTATTGGTACGGTCTACTAAGAACAACAAAACAGTCATACATTCGTACCCGACACAATTCAAACTTTCCACTGAGAGCAACCCAACAACTTAGCACCTATTTCCCTGGTATTAATCAGTACACTGACTTATGAATACTGTCTATTGAGTGAAATAAAACAGCTTTACATTAGTATTTTTTGTCTATTGATAATGTCACTCAGAGAAACTTAACATCAATAGTGGTACCTAAGGCAATTGGTAGTCTTCTGAGAGCAACACAACATCTATACATTAATATAACTTGTCTATTCATAAACCTCCTGGTAAGAACATAACCATTGCACCTTAGTACAGTAGGCTAAACATATGTTCACCTAAGAAAACCATATTATCTTATGCATGATACCCTAGCTTATTGATAATGTCCTCTGAGAGAAACATAATAATTGTACAATAGTACACTAGGCTATTGATGTGAATCACTAAGAACAAATTCCTATCATCCAATGAGACCAACATGGCATTTCATAATAACATCTTAGGCAATGATACAGTTCACTAGGATTAACACAACAGTTTTCAATAAGTAATCTAGCCTTTTGATCAAATGTCATTGGAAGAGCTACCAATTGTACAACAGTAACTCAGTCAATTGATACCGTCTAATCAGAGCAACACGTAAGTTACACATGTTACACAATACGATTCACACTGTCCTTTGAGAGCAACATAATAGTAATACAGCAGAACGCTAAGCCATCGATATGGTCAACTGAGACCAACACAACATTATTCTAAAGAACCAAACCAATTGGTAGCTATACTAAAAGCAACTGAACAGTTGTACAATCCTGTTTCATAACAGTTCTCAAGGCAAATGATGATGCAGTTGATACAAAGTATCCAATGCTATTGGTACGGTCTACTAAGAACAACAAAACAGTCATACATTCGTACCCGACACAATTCAAACTTTCCACTGAGAGCAACCCAACAACTTAGCACCTATTTCCCTGGTATTAATCAGTACACTGACCTATGAATACTGTCTATTGAGTGAAATAAAACAGCTTTACATTAGTATTTTTTGTCTATTGATAATGTCGTCACTGAGAGAAACTTAACATCAATAGTGGTACCTAAGGCAATTGGTAGTCTTCTGAGAGCAACACAACATCTATACATTAATATAACTTGTCTATTCATAAACCTCCTGGTAAGAACATAACCATTGCACCTTAGTACAGTAGGCTAAACATATGTTCACCTAAGAAAACCATATTATCTTATGCATGATATCCTAGCTTATTGATAATGTCCTCTGAGAGAAACATAATAATTGTACAATAGTACACTAGGCTATTGATGTGAATCACTAAGAACAAATTCCTATCATCCAATGAGACCAACATGGCATTTCATAATAACATCTTAGGCAATGATACAGTTCACTAGGATTAACACAACAGTTTTCAATAAGTAATCTAGCCTTTTGATCAAATGTCATTGGAAGAGCTACCAATTGTACAACAGTAACTCAGTCAATTGATACTGTCTAATCAGAGCAACACGTAAGTTACACTTGTTACACAATACGATTCACACTGTCCTTTGAGAGCAACATAATAGTAATACATCAGAACGCTAAGCCATCGATATGGTCAACTGAGACCAACACAACATTATTCTAAAGAACCAAACCAATTGGTAGCTATACTAAAAGCAACTGAACAGTTGTACAATCCAGTTTCATAACAGTACTCAAGGCAAATGATGATGCAGTTGATACAAAGTATCCAATGCTATTGGTACGGTCTACTAAGAACAACAAAACAGTCATACATTCGTACCCGACACAATTCAAACTTTCCACTGAGAGCAACCCAACAACTTAGCACCTATTTCCCTGGTATTAATCAGTACACTGACCTATGAATACTGTCTATTGAGTGAAATAAAACAGCTTTACATTAGTATTTTTTGTCTATTAATAATGTCACTGAGAGAAACTTAACATCAATAGTGGTACCTAAGGCAATTGGTAGTCTTCTGAGAGCAACACAACATCTATACATTAATATAACTTGTCTATTCATAAACCTCCTGGTAAGAACATAACCATTGCACCTTAGTACAGTAGGCTAAACATATGTTCACCTAAGAAAACCATATTATCTTATGCATGATATCCTAGCTTATTGATAATGTCCTCTGAGAGAAACATAATAATTGTACAATAGTACACTAGGCTATTGATGTGAATCACTAAGAACAAATTCCTATCATCCAATGAGACCAACATGGCATTTCATAATAACATCTTAGGCAATGATACAGTTCACTAGGATTAACACAACAGTTTTCAATAAGTAATCTAGCCTTTTGATCAAATGTCATTGGAAGAGCTACCAATTGTACAACAGTAACTCAGTCAATTGATACTGTCTAATCAGAGCAACACGTAAGTTACACATGTTACACAATACGATTCACACTGTCCTTTGAGAGCAACATAATAGTAATACATCAGAACGCTAAGCCATCGATATGGTCAACTGAGACCAACACAACATTATTCTAAAGAACCAAACCAATTGGTAGCTATACTAAAAGCAACTGAACAGTTGTACAATCCAGTTTCATAACAGTACTCAAGGCAAATGATGATGCAGTTCATACCAAGTATCCAATGCTATTGATACGGTCTACTAAGAACAACAAAACAGTCATACATTCGTACCCGACACAATTCAAACTTTCCACTGAGAGCAACCCAACAACTTAGCACCTATTTACCTGGTATTATTCAGTACACTGACCAATGAATACTGTCTATTGAGTGAAATAAAACAGCTACACATTAGTATTTTTTGTCTATTGATAATGTCACTGAGAGAAACTTAACATCAATAGTGGTACCTAAGGCAATTGGTAGTCTTCTGAGAGCAACACAACATCTATACATCAATATAACTTGCCTATTCATAAACCTTTTGGTAAGAACATAACCATTCCACCTTAGTACAGTAGGCTAAACATATGTTCACCTAAGAAAACCATATTATCTTATGCATGATACCCTAGCTTATTGATAATGTCCTCTGAGAGAAACATAATAATTGTACAATAGTACACTAGGCTATTGATGTGAATCACTAAGAACAAATTCCTATCATCCAATGAGACCAACATGGCATTTCATAATAACATCTTAGGCAATGATACAGTTCACTAGGATTTACACAACAGTTTTCAGTAAGTAATCTAGCCTTTTGATCAAATGTCATTTGAAGAGCTACCAATTGTACAACAGTAACTCAGTCAATTGATACTGTCTAATCAGAGCAACACGTAAGTTACACTTGTTACACAATACGATTCACACTGTCCTTTGAGAGCGACATAATAGTAATACATCAGAACGCTAAGCCATCGATATGGTCAACTGAGACCAACACAACATTATTCTAAAGAACCAAACCAATTGGTAGCTATACTAAAAGCAACTGAACAGTTGTACAATCCAGTTTCATAACAGTACTCAAGGCAAATGATGATGCAGTTGATACAAAGTATCCAATGCTATTGGTACGGTCTACTAAGAACAACAAAACAGTCATACATTCGTACCCGACACAATTCAAACTTTCCACTGAGAGCAACCCAACAACTTAGCACCTATTTCCCTGGTATTAATCAGTACACTGACCTATGAATACTGTCTATTGAGTGAAATAAAACAGCTTTACATTAGTATTTTTTGTCTATTGATAATGTCACTGAGAGAAACTTAACATCAATAGTGGTACCTAAGGCAATTGGTAGTCTTCTGAGAGCAACACAACATCTATACATTAATATAACTTGTCTATTCATAAACCTCCTGGTAAGAACATAACCATTGCACATTAGTACAGTAGGCTAAACATATGTTCACCTAAGAAAACCATATTATCTTATGCATGATATCCTAGCTTATTGATAATGTCCTCTGAGAGAAACATAATAATTGTACAATAGTACACTAGGCTATTGATGTGAATCACTAAGAACAAATTCCTATCATCCAATGAGACCAACATGGCATTTCATAATAACATCTTAGGCAATGATACAGTTCACTAGGATTAACACAACAGTTTTCAATAAGTAATCTAGCCTTTTGATCAAATGTCATTGGAAGAGCTACCAATTGTACAACAGTAACTCAGTCAATTGATACTGTCTAATCAGAGCAACACGTAAGTTACACATGTTACACAATACGATTCACACTGTCCTTTGAGAGCAACATAATAGTAATACATCAGAACGCTAAGCCATCGATATGGTCAACTGAGACCAACACAACATTATTCTAAAGAACCAAACCAATTGGTAGCTATACTAAAAGCAACTGAACAGTTGTACAATCCAGTTTCATAACAGTACTCAAGGCAAATGATGATGCAGTTCATACCAAGTATCCAATGCTATTGATACGGTCTACTAAGAACAACAAAACAGTCATACATTCGTACCCGACACAATTCAAACTTTCCACTGAGAGCAACCCAACAAC
Organism: Magallana gigas; assembly: GCF_963853765.1. Lineage (NCBI taxonomy): Eukaryota > Metazoa > Mollusca > Bivalvia > Ostreida > Ostreidae > Magallana > Magallana gigas. The sequence continues at coordinate 20,662,192 of NC_088862.1, forward strand.
TTAGCACCTATTTACCTGGTATTATTCAGTACACTGACCAATGAATACTGTCTATTGAGTGAAATAAAACAGCTACACATTAGTATTTTTTGTCTATTGATAATGTCACTGAGAGAAACTTAACATCAATAGTGGTACCTAAGGCAATTGGTAGTCTTCTGAGAGCAACACAACATCTATACATCAATATAACTTGCCTATTCATAAACCTTCTGGTATGAACATAACCATTCCACCTTAGTACAGTAGGCTAAACATATGTTCACCTAAGAAAACCATATTATCTTATGCATGATACCCTAGCTTATTGATAATGTCCTCTGAGAGAAACATAATAATTGTACAATAGTACACTAGGCTATTGATGTGAATCACTAAGAACAAATTCCTATCATCCAATGAGACCAACATGGCATTTCATAATAACATCTTAGGCAATGATACAGTTCACTAGGATTTACACAACAGTTTTCAGTAAGTAATCTAGCCTTTTGATCAAATGTCATTTGAAGAGCTACCAATTGTACAACAGTAACTCAGTCAATTGATACTCTCTAATCAGAGCAACACGTAAGTTACACATGTTACACAATACGATTCACACAGTCCTTTGAGAGCAACATAATAGTAATACATCAGAACCCTAAGCCATCGATATGGTCAACTGAGACCAACACAACATTATTCTAAAGAACCAAACCAATTGGTAGCTATACTAAAAGCAACTGAACAGTTGTACAATCCAGTTTCATAACAGTACTCAAGGCAAATGATGATGCAGTTCATACCAAGTATCCAATGCTATTGGTACGGTCTACTAAGAACAACAAAACAGTCATACATTCGTACCCGACACAATTCAAACTTTCCACTGAGAGCAACCCAACAACTTAGCACCTATTTACCTGGTATTATTCAGTACACTGACCTATGAATACTGTCTATTGAGTGAAATAAAACAGCTACACATTAGTATTTTTTGTCTATTGATAATGTCATTGAGAGAAACTTAACATCAATAGTGGTACCTAAGGCAATTGGTAGTCTTCTGAGAGCAACACAACATCTATACATCAATATAACTTGCCTATTCATAAACCTTCTGGTAAGAACATAACCATTCCACCTTAGTACAGTAGGCTAAACATATGTTCACCTAAGAAAACCATATTATCTTATGCATGATACCCTAGCTTATTGATAATGTCCTCTGAGAGAAACATAATAATTGTACAATAGTATGTCACCTAAGAAAACCATATTATCTTATGCATGATACCCTAGCTTATTGATAATGTCCTCTGAGAGAAACATAATAATTGTACAATAGTACACTAGGCTATTGATGTGAATCAATAAGAACAAATCCCTATCATCCAATGAGACCAACATGGCATTTCATAATAACATCTTAGGCAATGATACAGTTCACTAGGATTTACACAACAGTTTTCAGTAAGTAATCTAGCCTTTTGATCAAATGTCTTTGGAAGAGCTACCAATTGTACAATAGTAACTCAGGCAATTGATACCGTCTAATCAGAGCAACAGGTAAGATACACATATGTTACACAATACGATTCACACTGTCCTTTGAGAGCAACATAATAGTAATACATCAGAACCCTCAGCCATCGATATGGTCAACTGAGAGCAACACAACATTATTCTAAAGAACCAAACCAATTGGTAGCTATACTAAAAGCAACTGAACAGTTGTACAATCCAGTTTCATAATAGTACTCAAGGCAAATGATGATGCAGTTAATACCAAGTATCCAATGCTATTGGTACGGTCTACTAAGAACAACAAAACAGTCATACATTCGTACCCGACACAATTCAAACTTTCCACTCAGATCAACCCAACAACTTAGCACCTATTTACCTGGTATTATTCAGTACACTGACCTATGAATACTGTCTATTAAGTGAAATAAAACAGCTACACATTAGGATTTTTTGTCTATTGATAATGTCACTGAGAGAAACTTAACATCAATAGTGGTACCTAAGGCAATTGGTAGTCTTCTGAGAGTAACACAACATCTATACATTAATATAACTTGTCTATTCATAAACCTCCTGGTAAGAACATAACCATTGCACCTTAGTACAGTAGGCTAAACATATGTTCACCTAAGAAAACCATATTATCTTATGCATGATACCCTAGCTTATTGATAATGTCCTCTGAGAAAGACATAATAATTGTACAATAGTACACTAGGCTATTGATGTGAATCACTAAGAACAAATTCCTATCATCCAATGAGACCAACATGGCATTTCATAATAACATCTTAGGCAATGATACAGTTCACTAGGATTTACACAACAGTTTTCAGTAAGTAATCTAGCCTTTTGATCAAATGTCATTGGAAGAGCTACCAATTGTACAACAGTAACTCAGGCAATTGATACCGTCTAATCAGGGAAACACGTAATATACACATGTTACACAATACGATTCACAATGTCCTTTGAGAGCAACATAATAGTAATACATCAGAACCCTAAGCCATCGATATGGTCAACTGAGAGCAACACAACATTATTCTAAAGAACCAAACCAATTGGTAGCTATACTAAAAGCAACTGAACAGTTGTACAATCCAGTTTCATAATAGTACTCAAGGCAAATGATGATGCAGTTAATACCAAGTATCCAATGCTATTGGTACGGTCTACTAAGAACAACAAAACAGTCATACATTCGTACCCGACACAATTCAAACTTTCCACTCAGATCAACCCAACAACTTAGCACCTATTTACCTGGTATTAATCAGTTCACTGACTTATGAATACTGTCTATTGAGTGAAATAAAACAGCTACACATTAGTATTTTTTGTCTATTGATAATGTCACTGAGAGAAACTTAACATCAATACTGTAACCTAAGGCAATTGGTAGTCTTCTGAGAGCAACACAACATCTATACATTAATATAACTTGTCTATTCATAAACCTCCTGGTAAGAACATAACCATTGCACCTTAGTACAGTAGGCTAAACATATGTTCACCTAAGAAAACCATATTATCTTATGCATGATACCCTAGCTTATTGATAATGTCCTCTGAGAAAGACATAATAATTGTACAATAGTACACTAGGCTATTGATGTGAATCACTAAGAACAAATTCCTATCATCCAATGAGACCAACATGGCATTTCATAATAACATCTTAGGCAATGATACAGTTCACTAGGATTTACACAACAGTTTTCTGTAAGTAATCTAGCCTTTTGATCAAATGTCTTTGGAAGAGCTACCAATTGTACAATAGTAACTCAGGCAATTGATACCGTCTAATCAGAGCAACACGTAAGATACACATATGTTACACAATACGATTCACACTGTCCTTTGAGAGCAACATAATAGTAATACATCAGAACCCTAAGCCATCGATATGGTCAACTGAGAGCAACACAACATTATTCTAAAGAACCAAACCAATTGGTAGCTATACTAAAAGCAACTGAACAGTTGTACAATCCAGTTTCATAATAGTACTCAAGGCAAATGATGATGCAGTTAATACCAAGTATCCAATGCTATTGGTATGGTCTACTAAGAACAACAAAACAGTCATACATTCGTACCCGACACAAATTAAACTTTCCACTGAGAGCAACCCAACAACTTAGCACCTATTTACCTGGTATTATTCAGTACACTGACCTATGAATACTGTCTATTGAGTGAAATAAAACAGCTACACATTAGGATTTTTTGTCTATTGATAATGTCACTGAGAGAAACTTAACATCAATAGTGGTACCTAAGGCAATTGGTAGTCTTCTGAGAGTAACACAACATCTATACATTAATATAACTTGTCTATTCATAAACCTCCTGGTAAGAACATAACCATTGCACCTTAGTACAGTAGGCTAAACATATGTTCACCTAAGAAAACCATATTATCTTATGCATGATACCCTAGCTTATTGATAATGTCCTCTGAGAAAGACATAATAATTGTACAATAGTACACTAGGCTATTGATGTGAATCACTAAGAACAAATTCCTATCATCCAATGAGACCAACATGGCATTTCATAATAACATCTTAGGCAATGATACAGTTCACTAGGATTTACACAACAGTTTTCAGTAAGTAATCTAGCCTTTTGATCAAATGTCATTGGAAGAGCTACCAATTGTACAATAGTAACTCAGGCAATTGATACCGTCTAATCAGAGCAACACGTAAGATACACATATGTTACACAATACGATTCACAATGTCCTTTGAGAGCAACATAATAGTAATACATCAGAACCCTAAGCCATCGATATGGTCAACTGAGAGCAACACAACATTATTCTAAAGAACCAAACCAATTGGTAGCTATACTAAAAGCAACTGAACAGTTGTACAATCCAGTTTCATAATAGTACTCAAGGCAAATGATGATGCAGTTAATACCAAGTATCCAGTGCTATTGGTATGGTCTACTAAGAACAACAAAACAGTCATACATTCGTACCCGACACAAATTAAACTTTCCACTGAGAGCAACCCAACAACTTAGCACCTATTTACCTGGTATTATTCAGTACACTGACCTATGAATACTGTCTATTGAGTGAAATAAAACAGCTACACATTAGGATTTTTTGTCTATTGATAATGTCACTGAGAGAAACTTAACATCAATAGTGGTACCTAAGGCAATTGGTAGTCTTCTGAGAGTAACACAACATCTATACATTAATATAACTTGTCTATTCATAAACCTCCTGGTAAGAACATAACCATTGCACCTTAGTACAGTAGGCTAAACATATGTTCACCTAAGAAAACCATATTATCTTATGCATGATACCCTAGCTTATTGATAATGTCCTCTGAGAAAGACATAATAATTGTACAATAGTACACTAGGCTATTGATGTGAATCACTAAGAACAAATTCCTATCATCCAATGAGACCAACATGGCATTTCATAATAACATCTTAGGCAATGATACAGTTCACTAGGATTAACACAACAGTTTTCAATAAGTAATCTAGCCTTTTGATCAAATGTCATTGGAAGAGCTACCAATTGTACAACAGTAACTCAGGCAATTGATACCGTCTAATCAGAGCAACACGTAAGATACACATATGTTACACAATACGATTCACACTGTCCTTTGAGAGCAACATAATAGTAATACATCAGAACCCTAAGCCATCGATATGGTCAACTGAGACCAACACAACATTATTCTAAAGAACCAAACCAATTGGTAGCTATACTGAAAGCAACTGAACAGTTGTACAATCCAGTTTTATAACAATACTCAAGGCAAATGATGATGCAGTTGATACCAAGTATCCAATGCTATTGGCACGGTCTACTAAAAACAACAAAACAGTCATACATTAGTACCCGACACAATTCATACTTTCCACTGAGAGCAACCCAACAACTTAGCACATATTTACCTGGTATTAATCAGTACACTGACCTACGAATACGGACTACTGAGTGAAATAAAACAGCTACACATTAGTATTTTTTGTCTATTGATAATGTCACTGAGAGAAACTTAACATCAATAGTGGTACCTAAGGCAATTGGTAGTCTTCTGAGAGCAACACATCATCTATTCATTAATATAACTTGTCTATTCATAAACCTTCTGGTAAGAACATAACCATTGCACCTTAGTACAGTAGGCTAAACATATGTTCACCTAAGAAAACCATATTATCTTATGCATGATACCCTAGCTTATTCATAAGGTCCTCTGAGAGAAACATAATAATTGTACAATAGTATACCAGGCTATTGATGTGAATCACTAGGAACAAATTCCTATCATCCAATGAGACCAACATGGCATTTCATAATAACATCTTAGGCAATGATACAGTTCACTAGGATTAACACAACAGTTTTCAATAAGTAATCTAGCCTTTTGATCAAATGTCATTGGAAGAGCTACCAATTGTACAACAGTAACTCAGGCAATTGATACCGTCTAATCAGAGCAACACGTAAGTTACACATATGTTACACAATACGATTCACATTGTCCTTTGAGAGCAACATATTAGTAATACATCAGAACCCTAAGCCATCGATATGGTCAACTGAGACCAACACAACATTATTCTAAAGAACCAAACCAATTGGTAGCTATAATGAAAGCAACTGAACAGTTGTACAATCCAGTTTTATAACAGTACTCAAGGCAAATGATGATGCTGTTGATACCAAGTATCCAATGCTAATGGTACGGTCCATTAAGAACAACAAAACAGTCATTCATTCGTACCCGACACAATTCAAACTTTCCACTGAGAGCAACCCAACAACTTTGCACCTATTTACCTGGTATTATTCAGTACACTGCCTTATGAATATGGTCTATTGAGTGAAATAAAACACATTACTATTTTTTGTCTATTGATAATGTCTCTGAGAGAAACTTAACATCAATAGTGGTACCTAAGGCAATTGGTAGTCTTCTGAGAGTAACACAACATCTATACATTAATATAACTTGTCTATTCATAAACTTTCTGGTAAGAACATAACCATTGCATCTTAGTACAGTAGGCTAAACATATGTTCACCTAAGAAAACCATATTATCTTATGCATGATACCCTAGCTTATTCATAAGGTCCTCTGAGAGAAACATAATAATTGTGCAATAGTACACTAGGCTATTGATGTGAATCACTATAAACAAATTCCTATCATCCAATGAGACCAACATGGCATTTCATAATAACATCTTAGGCAATGATACAGTTCACTAGGATTAACACAACAGTTTTCAATAAGTAATCTAGCCTTTTGATCAAATGTCATTGGAAAAGCTACCAATTGTACAATAGTAACTCAGGCAATTGATACCGTCTAATCAGAGCAACACGTAAGTTACACATATGTTACACAATACGATTCACATTGTCCTTTGAGAGCAACATATTAGTAATACATCAGAACCCTAAGCCATCGATATGGTCAACTGAGACCAACACAACATTATTCTAAAGATCCAAACCAATTGGTAGCTATACTGAAAGCAACTGAACAGTTGTACAATCCAGTTTTATAACAGTACTCAAGGCAAATGATGATGCAGTTGATACCAAATATCCAATGCTATTGGTACAGTTTACTAAGAACAACAAAACAGTCATACATTCGTACCCGACAAAATTCATACTTTCCACTGAGAGCAACCCAACAACTTAGCACCTATTTACCTGGTATTAATCAGTACACTGACCTATGAATACGGTCTATTGAGTGAAATAAAACAGCTACACATTAGTATTTTTTGTCTATTGATAATGTCACTGAGAGAAACTTAACATCAATAGTGGTACCTAAGGCAATTGGTAGTCTTCTGAGAGCAACACAACATCTATACATAAAGATAACTTGTCTATTCATAAACCTGCTGGTAAGAACATAACCATTGCACCTTAGTACAGTAGGCTAAACATATGTTCACCTAAGAAAACCATATTATGTTATGGTATACTAAGAGCAACAAAACAGTGATTCATTCATACCCGACACAATTTATTTTTTCCACTGAGAGCAACCCAACAGCTATGTACCTGTACTCAGGATATTGAAACTGTCAATATGGGAGCAACATTATATTTATTAATATGAACTGGTCAATTGCTATAGTCCACTGAGAGCAACTTTACAGCTATATCACTGGTATTCATCAACTGGGCATGAAATATAAACTTTGATAAGACCCCTGGAACAAACCAAGAGGTAAAAGGTATTTTTTATTCGACCATTTGATGCTTTGTAGCGATAACTTTTATATGTGGAGCAGAAAAAAATTCCCTAGGGCAGAAAGTAAAAAAAATTGAAAAAAATGTGTAAAATTGACACATTTCAAACCAAATCAAATTTCAAATCCTATAGAATTTTATGTTTAAAATTAACAAACTTTGAGATGAGGTATAAGTAGTAGAAATTCAGATAAGAAGTTTCATTAAAAAAGCTAGGACAGAACAAATTAGACCCGGTTTCGTTGAGTGATTTTCCCATCCATGAAAATGAAGGGAGGGTAATTGGAGGGTTATAATTTCTTACACCTTTACAAAGACATGAAATCATTAAAAAAGGATGGATACTCTAAGTATTCCGGTCTCTGTAGACTTAGGCAAGACCACAAATGAGCTACATCGTGATGGAAACGAATAAGTGGCATCAACGAAACCTGTATTTTAACAGTTTTATAAAACATACGCTTTTGGAACCCAAGATGGGCGATGATTATAAAAAAAAGCCTCCCTCATCTATTTCATCAATAATAAAAAGGGAAAAAATGCTTCCCTCTCACACCCATTTCTAGAAAAGTTGACCCGAGAACCATTATTTCAACTTTATGTGGCCTTAGTTCATTAACTAAACTCTCAGAGTATTATAAATGAAATAGAATTTACTGTTAAATGCTTTGAGACTAACTTGAGACCAGGAAAATAATGACTTGCTTGGTTTCTAAGAGAGAAAATTAAATATAAGCATACCCACCCCTAAAAACAAATGGGTTTCACAGGTTGAAAAACAAACTCAACACCATCCAGGAAGTTGTATCATTATGCGTGTCTAAAAAAAAAATAGTTCCATTAAATTCAATGTGATCATTCCACTAAAGTGATAGTTTTCCTAGCAAATAAGTCCAGAATCAATACTACTAAGATAAGATACCATAAAAAGAAACGAGATATCTGTGATAACCCCTAGTGATACCCGGCTCTAATGTGAAAATACATAAAGGCAAAGTCATCATTTTAACAGGAGGTTGATGTTTGTTTTGTAAAACAAAAACCCAAATCATACCATATAGCATGTCTAAAAAAAGAGTGTGATAAAATTTCAAGCAGCTCTGATGAATAGTTGCTGAGAAATCTCTGATGACTATTTGTTTGAAATGTAAGGCTACAAATAAATAAAGGTGTCATTTAACAGGAAGTTGACATCTCATTAGTACAAAAATGAATCCCACCATAAGGCATGCCTAAGCAAAAGGTGTGTTAAAATTTCAAGCATCTGCGATAAAAAAAATTGTTAATAATATGGACATACACAGAGAAGGACAGATAGACACACAAGGGTAAACAGTTTACCCCCTCTCCTTCCGAGCGGGGGTATTATTAGTTAATAGTCATGTAGTGACCGGGAACGGGATAATACCTGGTTAGTAAATTTCATACCTGGTGAGGCAAATTTACTAACCAGGTATCATCCCATACCCGGTCACTACATGACTATGTAATGATTATATCGTACCGACTGCCTTTGTGTTAATGACATAAAATTAATTCAACACTGAAAATCCAGCGTCTTATAACAAAGTTACAAGTTTCAATCTGGTTACAAAACCTGACGTCACAATACTCTAAGAATGATGTCATAATCCTCAAAGGGAAGATATATTTTGTTCTGACTGTGTATGGAATATACACGGTCTCCACGTGACTGCTGTTAGCCAATGATTTCTTTACAATTCAGCAGAAGGTAAGATATAAAAAGAAATTGTGACTATATACATATATACGGAATGACTAATAACTGTAATTAACAAAGTTTATTTTGATTGGCTATTTCCTTGCTAAAAACCTTTAAGAAGTCAACTCAAATTTTATGAAATTAAATGAAATTTGCAGAAAATATTTATCAATTATTTATAAATGTCATACTGTAGATTCCATATTTTATGCAAGTACTTAATTCTGTGATTCAATTGTTTTTTATTAAGACACTAGAATATGAAATATGAAACAGCAAATTTGTATCCTGATTTCTAATTATCTACATTCATACGAAAAATGAAAATGAAATTCCGCAAGATGTGCTCCTCACGATTTTATGCAGATATCAATTTCTCACATTTAATTAGGAATTTACAGTATGCTAGTGTAAGAAATCTACTTCTGGCTCTAAGGGATGAAAAAGTATTCTGATCTACTCTTAAAATATTGCTGAACTCTGGAGAAAATGTCTTTTAAAATTCATCTTCTGTATAGTAAATAATTTAATGTCCAATAAAATTGAATCAGTGAAATGTTGAGAAAAAAAATTAAATTAAATTAAATCTGAAATGTTTGAACTTGAGTACCAATTCAACATTAATTAATAGAATTAATTACGAAAACAAGAAGTCTACTAAAGGAATTAAATAGCAAAAGTTAATAATTTCAATTCTAAGACAAAGTCAGGGACTGCAAAAAAAAAAAATGGTGCCAGAAGAGACTTCCATAATGTACCTGGGAGCTTTGATAACGGTGGTCACTGATTAATGGCTAGTGATTAAGATAACAAGTTCTTTAGCAAAGGAAGTGATGAGGCTTTTCCATCAGTCATCAAAGAATGGAGTTTCTCTTAGAAGACATGGCAGTTCTAAAATATAATAAACAGGATGAAAGTTTACAAAATATATACCTGTTAAACTTTCACTGCTGCTATGTGGGAGAAACTCCCCCTAACCAACTTGGCTAAGGGGGAGAATTTGCATAAACAACGATTTTGCGCGTGAAATGCAAATAGGGACCAAAGTGGTTGTATCAACATCAGTACAAAACATAGAACTCACTGAGATGGGGCAATACCTTTACGAGATCACTCTCATCATATTCTATGAAAATCATAGTTTTTAATCTTTATCATTATATCATATATTAATGTGTGGTTTGACACAATATCATATATTATTATACCTTCATAAATTATTTTACCTCAATATGAATATTCTATATAACACATCATCCAATTGGTTCTAGACAATCACATGTCTGGGCAATAAAACTTCCATAGTCATATTTTGGATTTGGAGGCCTTGTGCACTTTCCTGCAAGAGTTGTCATTCATTTAAGGTATTTGATCCATAATAGCCCCAGATTCAATGAATCTGGGATCATAACAGATATGTATGGACTTAGTATGGTAATTAGTATACTTGGACATAATTTTCATATATAAGTATCAACATGTAACAGTGGAACGTGTCCTTATCAATGACCTTTCCCTTTTCTTGAAGAGTTGTCCCCCTTTGCTTTTATTCTATAAAAATTATAATTCTAGAAAATCTATATGGTATAAAAATTATTTTCATTAGTTTTTGTATTCCTAATGATAAAATACATCTTTATGACGTCCTGAATGTCGGTTCAATACAGACGCACTTATTGAAGTTGGTTGATTAAAATTTTCCAGAGAGCTATTACCGGTATAATACACCTTTACAGCCACTTGTGAACATGTACTGTTTACCATATAGCAGCTAATTAATTTTGCAAAATTATAGTCAATACAGTATATATTTTAAAATATCTTATAATTAAAACTCTACCAGTTCACATACGATCAAATTCATCTGACCCACCCCGTTCCTTACTTTCAGAAATCCAATTTCCGAAGAAATTGGAATTCCAATGTGGCCCCACCCTACTCCTCAAGATTTTGATTTGAAAGATTTTTGAACATTATCAGAGGTTGCTTTCAGTAAAGATACAGCTTTTCTAAGCAAGTGGTTTTTAGAAAAAGATATTTTAAAATTTTTTCTATTTTTTATAATCCTATGCTATGTAAATTTTAAATAAATGATTTTTGAGAAGAAAATTTTAAATATTTACACTTTACTCTTATGTAAAAGTACAACCCTCCATTGTGGCCTCACCCTACCCCTGAGGGTCATGATTTTCACAACTTTAAATCTACACTACATGAGGAAGCTTTCACACAAGTTTCACATTTCCTGGCTGATTGGTTGCTGAGAAGAAGTATTTTAAAGATTGATTCTATATATTGTATGTAAAACTCCAACCCCCCCCCCTCCCATTGTGGCCCCACCTTACCACCAGGGGCAATGATTTGAACAAGCTTGAATCTACACTATCTGAGGATGCTTCCACACAAGTTTCAGCTTTCCTGGCCAAATGGTTTCTGAGAAGAAGATTTTTGAAAAATATCAACAACATTTCATTAAATCCTAATGATCTCCCATTGAAAGAGAGCAGGGCCCCACATTTTAACAAACTTGAATCCCCTTCACCCAATGATGATGCTTTGTGGCTAGTTTGGTTAAAACTGGCCAAGTGGTTTCGGAGAAGAAGTCAAAAATGTAAAAAGTTTACAGACAGACAGACGGACGGATGGACGGACAGACAGACAGACGGACGCCAGAAAAAAAGTGATCAGAAAAGCTCACTAGAGCTTTCAGCTCAAGTGAGCTTAAAACGTTAACCTCCTCCAGCACCTGAAACAGATGCAATTAGTTGTTTCAAATTTTCCTCACTTTCTCCTATGGTACAATGGAACTCCATATCAGAAAATTGATCCCATAGGACTATGATTTTCTTTGATGAGCTTGTTAAAATTAAAAAACTCTCAAAACATTACCATAATTACCATACTATGTAAAAATATGTAAAAAAGAAAATTCAATATTACAAACAATTTTAAAATTGCCAAAACACTACAATCATATCAGTAATTTTAAATTTCATCTAAATCAATGCCCTATAGGGTCATTTCATCAATTTACTTGAATAAAAATAGTTAACTTCTTTATAAATAATGATAATATTTATTTCCTAATAATGATAGAAACTTTTGGTTTACATGAACAAGTGATGATTTTTTTTTCTATAGAAGTTGTTATCTAAATGATTAAACTTAATTGTTGAACTTGTTGGAAATTTAGTTTGTTCACATAAATGAGAGGATGTACGAAAGAAAAACACACGTTTATCATCATAGTTGCAAGTAAACAACGAATTTGCCCTACCAGCATGGAGCTCCATTTTCCATAGGCGGTAATGTTTATGTTCCAGCCCGAATTTTCGTTCAGCAACGAGAGACCTCTGGAATGAAAGCTCATCAAATTGTCTTTTTCCTGTTAAAATTTCGTGGTGTGAAGTCAGATTCATTTTCCGGCAAAATGCATGTGTATTGAAAAACTCTGAAAATGAAAGTAAAAGTAGGGAATTTTACAGTTTGGGAAAGGGTGTACATCAAACATTTTCAATTCCTTCCTTCAAATGATAATAATAATTCAATTTTGACACTTGCTATTAAAATTGCAAATACTCTTGTCTTACATGTGTCACACATTCTGATTTAAAATGTCCCAATAAATGTAAATACACTCTGAAAGTATAGGAACTATTTTGCTTAAAGGCACTACTTTGTTGTCCTACACACATTCTAAAAATAGTTAAAGGGATATACCCACATGTTGACAAACAGACTCGGCACCGTAAATAACAGTTCCATTTAATTTAGTGTGACAATTCCACTCAAGTAATAATTTTCCTAGCAAATGAGTCCAAATTTAATACTGTAGGCCTAAAAAAAATTGTGCCAAAAAAGAAACAAAAGAAAAGAAATTGTCTCTATATGAATGGAACTACAATTGATTAAGTACACATTTTGATTGGCTATATCCTTGTGTAATACCTTTAAGAGACTTCCGTCAAATTTTTTCAGCCCTGACGAATCTCGCTGAGATTTATAGTAGACCATAACATTACAACCAGAAACAACAAGTTCATGATTAAACAACCTGAGAATGCGTCCACACAAGTTTTAGCTTTTCTGGCCAAATAGTTTTTAAGAAGGAGATTTTTAAAGATTTTCTCTATATATTCCCATGTAAAATTTGATCCCCCCATGGTGGCCCCATCCTACCATCGGGGACCATGATTTGAAAAACTTTAATCTACACTACCCAAGGATTTATTTAGGAGAAGATTTTTTAAAATACCAACAAATTTTTTTATAATTCTGAATTATCTCGCGCCCCATTTATACCTCATTTGAACTTATTAAAGTGTATAGTACAAAATCAATATTATTATAGTTATCCAGGTCCAATCAAGGGGTATGAGGATTTATCCTGGGTTGTATTCCATACAGCCTGAGGCTGCAGGCCCGAAGGGTGTATGGGGACATAACTCTGTCAAAAATTGCTCGATCGTACCCAAAATCAAACTTGACCGAGATATTATGATACTTCTGTATACCAAATTTCATTGCAACCTATGAAAAGAAAACGAACAGAAACTAAAGTAAGAACCAGTAATAACTAAGATATAATCATCAGAGGGCACCTGCTCCATTATGTAATTTTCTTTTGTACCATATCATAACATATGGTGACTTCTTTGTATTTTCCGTATGAAAAAAAGGGAAACTTAATATCTATTATAGTTACTTAAGCAATAGCTGACATTTAATTAGCTAAACAATAGATTTGAAAGACTGGCCTTCGCAAGTCGCCTGGGATACCTGCGCCAGGTTCCCTGAAAACCTGAAGGTGGGAACACTCTGGATCAGGTCTGTCAACGTGGCCAAACTTCGAAGGAGTTGGTCAGCCAACCACTCGCACACTCTAAGTCGCATAGCCGTGGCTTCATCCCCCAAGGGCATGGACCTCCTAAACACAGGGTGAAGGTGGGAGAGCGTCACATGATCCCTCAACTTGTTCGTCCTTTCGGCACAATTGGAAAAGGGGCAGGAAGAGAGTGGCGATCATCTCCTCCTGCTGCGAAGCTGGTCGTCTCTGGGTGGAGCTGGACCACTTGGGCTAGGAGCTTGCCACGCTCCATGCTCTTCGCAGGGTAGGGATCCCCCTTCTTGTCACTGGCTTGCCAGGATGGCCTCCTGGCACACGCTCCATAAGACAGTGGTGGCCCCTCGGGGGCAGCCATCAATGCTTCCTCTTCCTCATGATGTGATGGCGGCTCCACAGGGGGGCCAGCCATCGGGTCTCCCCTGTCTCCGCCGGCCTGCTCGGTAGGCGCCCCAGCGTTGCATTCGTGCCACAATGGTGCCATGGGTGTTCTCTCATTCCGCCACTCCCGGCGGGAGGAGGTGCAGTCTTCTTCGCTGTCAGAATTTCTGTAAAGGAGAACAAGACGAATAACAAGCCCCCCCCCCCCCCCCCCCCCAACACAGTTTGGGCACACAAATTGTTTAAAGGTGGAGGCCTCCTCAGGGGTGACACCCACACACAGACCGTGAAACCATTCGTCACTGTACCATTAACTTCTCATCGTCAGGGCGCCGACAGGTACAAACACAATCTCATTAGATGGGCCCGGAAATGAGGGGCATGTGGGGGAGGCTACATTAGGTTTTGGTTACGGGGACGCCCCTGATGTCTGGGGGGGCTTGGGAGAACTGTCAGGAGGCCCTCTGGCAGCAGGAGAGTGTTTTGAGGGCCGACCTCGGCGTGGCTGCTGCCTGAGGGGGATTCGGGAAGCTTGCAGGCACCCGCCGCCCCTGCAGGGGGGCTGGAAGCCAAGACGCTCCCGGTCTCCTGCTTGGCACTCTCAGAGTTCTCAAAGTTCTCCCTAAACCGAACGAGCCATGGGGGGATGTCCCTGTCAACACACTTCTTCAAGCGGTCGTGATTGGCCACAATGACTGCTGACTTGGTCTTTACTTGGTACAGGTGGGGGGTCAGCTTCTTGACTATGATACCAGGGCCCTTCCAGGACGGGCTACGCTTGCAACACTTCCCCTTCACCGTCGCGGTGTCCAGCTCATACACAACATCTCCTTCTTCAAAGGGGCGGGTAGCGGCCTTGATGTTATAATCTCTTTTTATCTCTCCTCAGAGGTGTGCAGGCGCTTCCTGGCTGTCTCGTGACCAGTCAGTATTTTGTCTTCAAGGTCCCTCACATACGTCTCGATATCTGCAGGGCCCTCCTGCAGGGGGGACCTGTACATCAGGCTAGCTGGCGTATTGACCTCTCTACAAAGCATGAGTTTGTTGGCGATGAACCTTGAATTAGGATTGTCTGCAGAGCGGAAGGCCCCTGCTATCTGGGCCAGATGCTCGTCCCAACAGTCTTGGGCCTTATCAATATAACACCTTACCGCATCCATAAGGGTTCTATTGTAGCGCTCCACCTGTCCATTGGCAGACGGACGGTAGGGGGTGGTGGGGGCCTTAAGTATTCAGAGGAGGTCACACACAGCAGTAAACAACTTACTTTCAAAGTTGCGCCCCTGATCTGTAAATATCTCAAGGGGGCAGCCGAACCTAACAAAGAATTCGTCCACTGCCGCTTTGGCAGTAACCTCAGCTGTCTGGGAGGGGAGGGGGACACAATCCACCCACTTAGTAAATTGGTCCACCATGACTAGGACATACTCATTCCCCTTTGGAGTCTTAGGGCGCGGTCCAAGGAAGTCAAGGTGCACCCTCTCCATGGGTGCCCCGGCATGATACTTAATCATTTCTGCCCTGGCGTGGCACTGTGGGCGCTTATTTCTACTGCAGGGGCCACAAGTGCTAACAAACCTCTCGGCCCCCCACATCATCCCGTACCAATATAAATGCAATCTCATCCAGGCCTTGGTGTGCTCGATCCCTTGATGTCCAGCCGCTGGTATATCGTAGCAGAGTCGCAGAACCTCTCTCCTCAGCTCTATGGGGACGACCAGAACTTTCCTTTTCTCTCCCCCCTCCTCTGTCTCTTTCCAAAGGACCCTGTCGTTGTCCAACTGCAACAAAATCCTGTTGATATAGTAATGTTTGACAGCTGGACTGGCTAGGAACAGTTTGTCTTCCTGGGTCACTTTACTGGCTACGGCTCATCTCCTCGGGGGTGAGGCCCACCAAGGAAGGCGGTCCAACCAAGCCTTCCAAGGAAATTCCTATGATACAGGTGAAACTGGGGGTAATGATTTATTTGGATCTGAGACTGGCATGGGCCATTTGGACTGCTCTTACCCTCACAGTTGTCTTCACGGATCCGGCCCATAAGCTTCTTGGAGACATTGCCCAGAGCTGCCTCGCTGATAGAGGGCCGGGCTTATTCTCGGTCAACAATAATGGGGCTCTGATCCTTCGTAAGGCTAGATTCTTCCCCCAACAAGGGGGAATATGTCCAACTACCAGGCCTAGCTAGAGGGACCATATCGTCAACTTCATCCGCAAAAGCAATCCAGAACTGGCGGGCTCTAGTACACTTAAGGCAGCCACCACAAGGCAAATCACTAAAGTTAACGGTGAAATCCACCCCCCTACACCTGGATGGGGGTGGCGGTCTGTACAGTGCATCAGCGTTCACATGGTGCCTTTCTGGTCTATGTTGGATCACCATATCGTACTGACTAAGCTCCTCGAGCCAGCGAGCAAGCTGATCTTGAGGGGTACTTGAAGTTGAGCAACTAAATAAGGCTATGGTGATGTGTGCAAACGACAAATATACGGCCAAGCAAGTAATGTCTGTACATGTGCGTGAATCTGATAATTGCTAGGAGCTCCTTCCAGGTAGTGCAATTCCTCCTCTGTTCTGCTAACAGGCTGAGACTACCTTAGGCTATCAGCTTTTCTTGCCCCTCCTGGATCTGTGAGAGCTCAGCACCTATCGCCTCCGCTGACGCGTCAGTGTCCAGTACAAACTCGTCCTCTGCAGTAGGGAGGGCTAAGATTGGGGGTGAAGTGAGAACTTTCCGGAGGGCCGCAACAGCAGTCCGCTGCTGTGGTCCTCATAAACAAGGTTTCTTCCCAGTGACACTGTACAACGGTTGGGCAATCTGGGCAAAGCCGGCAATGAACCCCCTGTGGTAGTTGGCAAAGCTGAGGAACCGCTCAACACAGTGGTAGGCGTCGTCCAGTCCTTTACAGCCTCTATGTACTCATCCCCCACTCATCAGCGCTGAAACACTGTCCTCAGATTGGCTAGGTGATCCTCAAAGTCGCGCCTAAGCACTAAGGCATAGTCCAGAAATGCCAGGACTATGCTCCATGTGAGCCCCCACAGAACTAAGTTCATGGCTCGGAAAAAGGTTGCTGGGGCGTTACACAAGCCGAAACCCATATGCCGGAACTCAAACAGGCCATATCGGGTGACGAAGGCAGTCTTCTTCCGGTCCTTAGGTCTTAACATAACTTGATGGAAGGCAGAGTTCCCATCCAGCTTGGAAAACCAAATGTTCCCTAACAAAGTTTTGAAACACTCGTCGATCAATGGGAGAGGAAATACATCCTTCCTTGTAACGTTGTTCAGCCTGCGGTAGTCCAGGCACCATCGGACTTGCCCATCCTTCTTACCGATGAGCACCAGCGCTGACGCCCACTCAGACATAGAGGGCTGAATCACCCCAGCGTCCAGCATATTCTTGAGATGCGCCGAGGATCATTCTAGCAGGTCCTGCAAATGGGTGGGCACCTTAGGGTGAGATCCCCCAGGCTCACACACAGCTTAACTCCAGGCCGCTCTCCTAGGGTAGGGCGCAGGCAAATGAGCCTCAACTACCTCTCCCAGGAAGCTCCCCTCCTTCAGAGTAATTTCCAAAGCGTTCACCAGGCAAGCAACGAAGGCATCTCCAGCGGCAAGGTAAGTATGGGGCATAAGCAAAGCCTCTGACACTTTCTCTATCCCCAGAATGGTCATGAATTCAGACAGACTCCTGTCCAGCTTGCAGCCGGCACAAATGCAGACCTCACGCACTAGCGTCATGCAAGCAACGCTCTCCGTCTCACCTCTACCATAGGTCATCTGCATCTCTTCCCCACACAAGTTTATCACCCCGAGCTCCAGTCCATCTTAGCCTTGTGTTCCCATAGGATGTCAATTCCCAACAACTAGTGATGGGAATCGGTGAGATTTTCATTATCGATAATCAGTTTCCCTTAACTAATTAATCATCAATTATAATCGGAAATTTTTATATTTTATAGTGTAGTGCAAAATAAATGTAAATAAACAAGTTACAATGAACAGACTCATTACTAGGCTTTTGTAATTTGATTTACTTAGTATTTCTAGCGATAAAAAAACTATATTCAAAAGATTTTCCTTTGTAGGCAGTCCAACATTAATTTTCTTGAAACCAAAATGCGTCCAAATTCTAGAATGTGCTATGTGCGATAAGAATATCGAGCTCGTCTGACATGTCAGCCATTTTCAGACCACGCACCTTTTTAGGGTATGGATAGTTCGCGTTTAGAATATTCTGTTTATGATATGTGCTTGTTGAAAGGGAAAAAATCCTTAACTGATTATTCGTAATGAAACCTTTTATGATCGAGCGCTTAGAATGCAATAACAATCGATCAATTTTCGATCATAATCGATGACTGGAAATCACTACCAACAACATCCTGTCCTTAAGAGGGGCCACATAAAGATCCACCTGATGAGTGTGCTGGCCTACACCAAGGTCAAATGGGCCGGCAACAAATTTCTGGAGATGGGCTTCATTTCCGGCTTGCAGCAAAGTGACCTGTCTCTTAATGGGGGGCTTTGACTCCAAATTGTCATAGAACTTCCTCCCAAGTACACTCACTTCTGCCCCAGTATCCACCACAGCTTCAATGGGGGCTCCCTGGATCCTCAGCTTTATGGTAAATGCAGTCCATGGGCAATGCTGGCTTTCTGTGACACACAACTCCCCCTCCATAGGGACTGCCTGTGGGTTTAAAGGCATCCTACTTTTATCCTCGCTGTTTTCATGGGGCCCAGACTCTGAGGTCATATCCTCCCTCGGTGGCTCCTGCAGCTTCAGACTGTGGTCTTCTGGAGTCAGGATCTCATCACTAGGAACCGGAGATTCCTCCTCTTCAGTCAGCAGCTCCTCCTCAGGAAATGGTTCAGTTATGAGCTGATTCCTGACACGCACTCCAAATCCACCACCCTGCTTGGAATGCTCAAGACGGGTTTCCCCTGACTGACCAAACTCTGGCTTCACACTCTGCATGTCCTCTTTAAAACATTGGCTAGCTCTGGCTGCCCCCGGCCCTCCTAGTGGAGGAGGTGGCGGCGACGGAGGCATCGGGTCTGCTGGGGCCCTGCCACTCTCCCTCAATTCTCAAACTGCTGCATCGGCTCCTGAGTTCCTTAATCTCACTCTCCCCTTCACCATCCTTCTGGCTATCTACAGATACCTTGTCCTTATCCGCCATGGACCTAACCGCCTCCCGCTTAGGCTTGGGGGGTCTGCTCTGACGCGAATGCTGGAAGTACTGCATGTGGTCGACAGCTTCCTCCATAGTCTTGGGTTGGCCATCCAAAGTGTACAAACCCGCCTCCCGGTCCTCCGCTCCATAACACAGACGAGGTATAGCCTGGGCATGAACATCCGGTAGCTGGGGGAATGCACGAGTAGCCAAGGTGAGCACTCAGTCAGACCACTGTCGCAGGGATTCACCACTATTCTGTGTCGCCGATTGAAAATTAAGTTGATGAGTGAGGTCTGGTGCTGATGAGCCAAAGCGCTTGTCAAACTTCCTGAGTATTTCGCTGAACCTCAGGCGGGGGTAGTCTCCAGCATCAAAGTGTAATACTCAATGGCCGGGCCCTCCAGAAAGAAACAGAATTGATCATGTTGCTCGGTCTCATTCCACTGTTGGCGAACAAATTTATGAAGGAAGGCTTTCAAGTTGCACTTGCCATCATAGCGGAGATCCTTATATCTAGGTCTATTCCGGACGGTCGGGTGGCTGGAACTGGCTGGTAGTGCAGCATAGTCTTGAGGATTGTACCGCACCACAGGCAGCTGCACATCTCCAGATGAGGCATAGGTCGCAATGGGCGTCTGCGAAAACTCCGGGGCATGGCGAGATGCTGCGGATAACCGCGCGTGCTCATGGGGATGATGAGGCGCTGCGGATAACCGCACATGTTCATGGGGATGATGAGGCGCTGCGGATAACCGCGCATCTTCATGGGTATGCTGAGACGCTGCGGATATCCGTGCATATTCAGGGGGACTGCAAGACGCAGCGGGATTCCGCGCGTGACTTGCATTAGAAGGTACATCTCTAGTGGGGGGCTCATATGCATGAGGTACTGGGATGTATGAATGGTCACCCAGGAGATGGGGTTCCCCAGACAAGGGCTCATGATACTGTGGCTGGACTTGTGCTATTCTACTTCCCTCTCCCTCAGGACTGTAAGGCTGGGAGGAGGCCTCAAGCGTTGGGACCGCATAACCTGTAAAATACTGGTGCAGTCCCAACATTGTCCCCCCCTGCACAGTAACATACTGATCATCCCCGGGCTGAGGTGTTGGGTAATAACAGCTGGGTGCGACCGGCTGGGTTACAGCAGTGCACATGCGCAGACCAAAGTATCCCTGTGAGGTATGGACCAAGGACTCCTGGACCCTAGTGGCAAGGTACTCCCCCCCAGGGGAAGGATGGCGAGGCACCCAATGAGGGGGCCTACTACCTGGCATGGAGTTACTATTCCCTGGGGCAGGGCTAGGCTGAGCAAGTGAAGCTTGGGGTTGAGAATCAACAATTTGAGATGCATGTGGCAAATCAACAAGCTGCCCTTGGTTTATACTAGCAGGGTCCTGGGGTTGGTTAGTTGAACTAGTAGGGCAATAGCTACAGGGCTGGGATGTGGGCTGGTATGTGGGTCTGACAGGCCCACCGGGCATGGAGTTGGAGGGGGACGGGGTGATGGGGGGATCAAGGTCTAGCAGGTGGGGTCTCAGGTTCCCTTGAACATTAGGCGGATGCAGCGGGGTGACTCCAATGGTATCCTAAGGCCCTTGGATGACAGGAACATCCCTAACAGTTAGGTCACACTTACGGGTAATGGTCATATGGAAAAGACGTGACATGGGGACCCCTACATATTCGCTAGGTGGGACAAATTCCCTATAACAAACTGGTGAACTGCATCTTACCGAAGAGCCAGGGGACACCCCTGGCTGAATACTACTGGCTGGTCCAGGCACAACAGAGTGTGCCACCTTGACCTCTGGCTCCCTTACTGTACCCTGCCAAACCAACCTCCCACACTTGGGATAGTCTGCCTGCCCTCCTGGAAAGTGGGATGGGCCGGCAGCCTGACCTAACCTAACAATGCTAGGAGCACAGTAACCCATATTGCCCAGAGTTCTAACACCTACTGTATCTGGGCCAAGATGTCTGCTCCTCATCAGGTGTTAAAGTGTCGTCTAACTCCAATAGTGTAGCGGCTTAGGTCAATATTTCAGCAAGATATTTCACTTGTGGATACAAGCACCAAATTTTGCATGAAGGTTTCTTGAACATTACTTGATCAAAAAATATCGTTGGCCATTCAAGTTTTGGTCATTTTCAAGATGGCCGCCTCTTATTTCAAAATGGCGTCTTTTTTTCATAATGTTTTCATGATATTTTGAATATTTCTGGGTAATGTTTTTATTTTCTGTGAAATTATAAAGAAGAATTTGTTGTATGATATAATTTGATGTTCATTTCAGATATGAACACTCTGCGCATGAATTCGAGTTTGGTGCTTGTATCCACAAGTGAAATATTTCATCCACTATCCGCTACACTACAAGGCTTGCAAAGCCTCTTCAAATGAAACATTCATGATGAGCGAATGGTACAATACACAAAAACCTTCCAAGTCAAAATCAACACAGACTATGCGAGAAAATGCAAATTATATGCTAAATGCAACAAACTATACCTATCAACAATGGAATGAAAACTTTAAATGGAAAAAACTATGCACAAAATATGCAGAGGTGAAAATAAATTCACAAATTAATCCTACAATCCTAAGCATGTGGTGGCCCCCAAAATGGGGGCTACACCCGTATATCTACAGAAGAAAAAAAAACGCCTAATAAACAGCTTTGACACTTTGCGGGAAAAAAATTGTTCCTGTCTTATATATACAGTGAGTTAAGGGCCACGAGTTGGGCGCCAATATGGTGTTTATATACCTAACACTGCCTATGATATTAACCGTGGGTTACCCCGAACTCACCTGTACATCTCTATCCGTTGCTGTCAACTTCTAGAAAGGCGATTGGGTCCAAATCCCTTTTAGCTCGCGCAGGGGTTCCCGCCATGTGACGTCACAGGCTATTAGATAGCCCGTACGGGAAACGATTCCACAAACACCACACACACAAGAAATCCAAACTAATTAAATCTGTAAGCGAAAAAAAAAAAAATGTGTGCAAAGATACAGCTATTACCATACATATTCTGGTATTCTATTATTAATATGAAAATTATCCCTTCCCCACCACAAAAGCTTGAAAAATACACACAAAATCACATATGTATCATTTGAAAGTTAGAAAATTTATTGTAAAAAAACCAAACACTTTTCACGTATGCTTATATGTACATGTATTCATTTTTAAAATACATGTAGTACAACTGTTTGTTGCATGAACATTTATGTAGGATCCATTCATATATGTAGGGGATACAATCAACAGTCAGAGGTTTCTAAATTTTTGGATTAAAGAATTTTGTTACTTTTATAAGTATGAACATTTGAAGTTTCCATTTGATAAGTCAGGTTATTAATTATATGAAGAATAATCAATAAATGACTTTATTTTAGTAATACAGAACTGTAGTTTTCAAGTTGACAATATTTGATCTTTAATATTGAAAAATTTTCGGACAAGTGAAGTTAAAGTTGGACTAGTAAATTCTTGGTCACTTGTCCAAATGGACAATGTAGAGCCCTGGCCTTTATCAAATGTTGTGGATTTTCCAAAATCTAAACATAGGTAATCACAGATTACAAAGCTCACCGAGACGAGGCATCACCCCTATGAGACCACCTTTATCATATTATATGAAAATCATACTTTATGATCTTGGATATTCATGGATTCTGTTTTGACTCAAAATCAGATATCATCTGTTAAAAAATTGTATGATAATCATATGTTCATATATTAATCAATATAATAATATAAAATTAAATATTGCATCCTATCATACTTACAATATATATCATATAATACAATAAAATACTGTAATAAACAAAGATGATATTGTAAATATGAAATGACATTATATTGTGTTAAACCTTATTGTATTTGATCACATAATACAACATTATTATATATACGAGGGTCAATCAAAAAATACGAAGACAATGTGGCTGTCTATCATATGTTTTTCATGAAAGTCATACTTAACAGATTAATCTTTGCACCGACACTTATGTTATTGATATGCGAAGTTTTAGTCCATTTGATGAAACGGTATTTTTGTTACCCCTTTTTAAAAACATTATGTTTTGTCACCACGGCGCACGGTAACTTTCAAAACATGACGTCAAGATTAAACATGCACAGTTTATAGATATACTCCATCTTTATATCATGCTTAGTCTCTTGTGCCTTTCTCCATTCAATTTAAAATGGCACTGAACCACTTAACATCTTATTTGCACACATTTGTTCGAGAATCATAAGTTAGTTCATTAAAGTTTTCATTTTCTTACCATGTATTTCTTAGTTTACAGTAAGGATAACCCTGAACGTCGATTTACGTTACTTATTTTTTGACCAAATATTTACAGATATTCTACTCTCTTTCGGACTGTTTTATATTCAAAATACAATGACCGCCACCCTCACAAAATTTATTACAGTTAAACACAAACTTGCATATAATTGTTGACTTATTTTTTGCACCGGCTTTTTCCTGAGTTAGATCCATTTTATTTGTACTTCACGTTGCGCCGTGACGTCCAGCGACGTCGATGTTTTTAGTCAACTCTAAAGAGGACTATCTGTCTTTAGTTACTAATATCTGTTCGACAAAACAATATATCCCTTCATTATTTGGTACATAGAATACCATGACTATACTAAATTTGAAGTTTCAATATTATTTGGTTTTATGCCCAATTAATAGAGATATTACTTTCAACATTATATGGTTTATTGTAGACATAACACAAATTTTGACCGTGCGCCGTGACCTCATTTTTGCAGGATTAAATTCTAAATAATTCTTAGAAATAAAGAAATTAATGAACTTTTTTCCTTGCAAATTCTTTGAAACTATTGCTAAATTATGTCTACCAAATTTAGTAATGATACGACGTTAAGTAACATAACTATGACAAAAGTCTTCGTATTTTTTGATTGACCCTCGTAATACAATATTGTATTATATGATACAATATCATATTACATAATACATCATAACATTGAAACATATGATATTATATTGTATAATATAGTATGATATATTGTATTGTATGATATTGTATAATATTTGATACATAATATGATATTGTATCATATGATACAATATAATTTGATATAACATTGTATCATATCAAATGATTACAATATAATGTGATAAAGTAAAATATTATATAATACAATATTATACATACATATTGTATCATATGATACAATAATATATTATATAAACCAATATCATATTATACAATATCGTATGATACGATAATATATAATATTACAATATCATATAATACAGTTCAGCTTGATATAATTGTAACTCTGCATGCAGAAACCAATATCATATTATACAATATCATATGATACAATATAATATTGTATCATAATATACAATACTATACAAAACAATATCATGATACACTATCAAATCATAAAATATCAAAAAAATTGATACAATATCATATCATATAACTTTTTACAATATAACATATGATATTATATTGTATCATATTAAACAAAAGTGTTTCATATCATACAATACTTTATCATAGGAATCGTGTTATATCATTTAACAACAACCTCATCTTTCTATCAATCAGGTTTAAGTGAGGTAGGAGATTTCTTTAGCATCCTTGATAATGGAGATCAGGCTCTGCATCTGAAGCAACCTCTGCGTTTCATTTATAATATAGTTAAATCAACTATGCAAGCTATCATCTATAAATCATGTGACCTGTTACAAAAAAAACTAAACCTCATCCAGCATCCGAAACCTATGGCTCAGATTCAGCATTCAAGCCTGTCAGGTGCATCAGTATACATAAGACGCATCTCCATGCAAGTTTGGTGAAGTTCAGACCAGTAATAACTAAGATATCATCATCAGAGGGCACTAGCAATTAAAACTTAACCTGCTCCAGCATCCACAACATATGGCTCAGATTCAGCATCCATGCCTGTCAGGTGCATCTGTATCATAAGACACACCATCCATTCAAGTTTGGTGAAGTTAGGACCTGTAATAACTAAGATATATTTTTAGCATCCATGATAAATGAGATCAAGCTCTGCATCTGAAGCTTCCTCTGTGATTCATTCATATTACAGTTTAGTCAACTATGCAAGTTTGAAATAGTACTATCATCTATAATTAAACATGTGACCTGTTCCAAAAAACTTAACCATATCCAGCATCTGAAACCTATGGCTCAGACTCAGCATTCAAGCCTGTCAGGTGCATCAGTATCATAAGACGCACCATCCATGGAAGTCTGGTGAAGTTAGGACAAGCAATAACTAAGATATAATCATCAGAGGGCACCTGTTTCAAAAACTTTAACCAGCTCTAAAAACCTTAACCTCCTCCAGCATCCGAAACCTATGGCTCAGATTCAGCATTCAAGCCTGTCTGGTGCATCAGTATCATAAGATGCACCATCCATAGAAGTCTGGTGAAGTTAGGACCAGTAGTAACTAAGATATCATCATCAGAGGGCACCTGCAACAAAAACTTTAACCAGCTCTAAAAACCTTAACCTCCTTCAGCATCTGTAACCTATAGCTCAGATTCGGCACCCAAGCCTGCCTGGTGCATCAGTATCATAAGACACACCATCCATGCAAGTTTGATGAAGTACGGACCAGCAGTAACTTAGATATTGCTATCAAAGGGTACCTGCAACAAAAACTTTAACCTGCTCCAAAAACCTTAACCTCCTCCAGCATCCGAAACCTATAGCTCAGATTCAGCATTCAAGCCTGTCTGGTGCATCAGTATCATAAGACACACCATCCATGCAAGTTTGGTGAAGTACGGACCAGCAGTAACTTAGATATTGCTATCAAAGGGCACCTGCAACAAAAACTTTAACCTGCTCCAAAAACCTTAACCTCCTCCAGCATCCGAAACCTATAGCTCAGATTCAGCATTCAAGCCTGTCTGGTGCATCAGTATCATAAGACACACCATCCATGCAAGTTTGGTGTGAAGTACGGACCTGCAGTAACTTAGATATTGCTATCAAAGGGCACCTGCAACAAAAACTTTAACCTGGTCCAACAACCTAAACCTCCTCCAGCATCTGAAATTTAGGACTCAGATTCAGCATCCTAGTCTTTCAAGTCCATAAGTAGGTCCAGATGCATCATCCATGCAAGTTTGGTGAAGATAGGACAAGTAATAGCTTAGATACAGGACATGCAACAAAAACTTTAACCAGGTCCCGACGCCGACGCCGACACCGAGGGTATAGCATAAGCTCCCCCTGACTTCGTCTCGGTGAGCTAAAAATAGCACAAAGCTCACTCGATGGTGTTAGCTTGGTTGCGATATTCTAGAACTGTTTATTTGATTGAAAATATTGGAAACTTGGAAGCAAATGTGCTTAATAAAGAAAAAAAATTTACAGTTAATTGCAAGTAATACAGACCCTGAAACGTACTACTACACCACACGCTCGCTGCACGCTCGCTACACGCTCGCTAAACGGTTCACACGAAACGCTGAACGATTTACACGAAACGCTGCACGCTTTGCCCGAAACGCTAAACGATTTACACGAAACGCTGAACGGTTTACACGAAACGATTCTCGCACGAAACGATTTGCTCGCTTTTCGCACGCTTTGGACACGCTTTTATCCTGATCGATTCGGGTCCTCTCGGATTTTTACCTTGACTCTGTTAGTAAGAATTAATTTTAAGAAAACACGAAATAATAGAAATACTGATATTAGAAACATATATGCACATAAGTATTGAATTGATTGATTAAATTAATTTGGTACTTATATTTAAAGCAAAAAATTATTTATTCACAGAATTAGCCAAATATATTACTTCTATAAATATACATGTATTTATTGCTCAAAAGAAATATCCATGATTCTTATTAATGCCGTAAATAATAAATATTTCAGAGAAAAAAGTTACCTTAACACAATATTCAATACCAAAAAAAAAATCCGTATGATTACAAACTGATATCGGTTTTTCAGTATTCGGCGGGATTTGTTTTTTCTTCTCACATTAATATTTTTATTGGTTTCAGAGAATACGATGTAAAAATACTAACTGTAAATAAACCTGTGATGATTTACATTGATAATTTGGTTTTTCAGTATTCGGCGGGATTTGTTTTTTACTCTCACATTAAAATTTTTATTGGTTTCAGAGAATACGATGTAAAAATACTTACTGTAAATAAACCTGTAATCATTTACATTGATAATTTTGAAAGTTATGTAAAATCTAATTAGTCATATAAGTTAGGAAAATGCCATAAAACAACCGACTAATTTTTTTTATGTCGAATCATTCGCGTAAATAAATGTTCCGTATATAATATCACAGAGAAAAATCAATGGATTAAACAATAAAGAAAGTTGTCATATCTATTTCGGATTTCGGAAAGAACAAAAAATAAAAAATGATTTAGATTTTTGTCTCAATATTCGTATACATAACCGGCATCCCGCATAACGGCGTACAATATATCTATCATAATCTATTTGAATTAAGTACCATGCATATAGATTCCCATAATAATTAATTGCATGTGTACATTTTAGGAAAATTTCAGTGTGTTAATTACTTGTTGTTTTCCGTTATCATTCTTTAAATATTTAAAATAATAACTTGTAGAAATATTTTTAATTGGGATTCAAAAGAATTTACTTCCCGCATTTCATACAAATGAACAGTATATTTTCTTTCTATGTTTACATTTAATTTTGTTCTAATTAATGTTAAATAATCGATCATTGACATTGTGTGCATCAACAAATACTGATTCCGACTACCTTGAATTCATTAAATTTCTATTGGCTATTGACAAAATCAAAGGCCTGAAGGGCCATAATGGCTTACGGGTTTGATATGACTATATTTACATGGATCGAGTATGATTCCCTTTATTTCTTACGGAAACTTTAGTTTATTTATAGCTCTATAGAAAGTAACTAGCTACATGTAATTCATAGAT
Source organism: Magallana gigas (assembly GCF_963853765.1). Classification (NCBI taxonomy): domain Eukaryota; kingdom Metazoa; phylum Mollusca; class Bivalvia; order Ostreida; family Ostreidae; genus Magallana; species Magallana gigas. Next base: position 20,691,107 of record NC_088862.1, read on the forward strand.
CTATAGAAACTAACAGGACCGATATCAACATGCCCCATTTGTTGATTGGTCGAACCTTAGTGACCGAAACAGACAGGACTGAAATCTAGACGCCTCTTTTATCAATTGGTTGAAACCACCATTGCTTTTAGGAAAATCATAGACTGCATGAAATAATCATGATGATGTCAGACTCAAACTCCAATATGAGACAATTTGTTTCTTTCTTTTATCCAACGACTGAAGTACATTAACTGTAAATTCATTCAACGATATAGGACACAAAAAACACTTAAAACCAACATGCTCTCAAATATCAGTATACCTTGTATTCCTACACACTATGAACTTGCGCGAGAGTTGGTGCACGGTGCGACGTAACAGCGCCACAGCCAGCGCGAAATCACTGCGCGTAAAAATAATATAACCAAATGATGAAATGTACTGCATGTTATGTACTATAATTAATGAATTCTCATGAAATCTACACCAACAAGTATTATTCCATTTTATTTGTATTTCATATTTCATATATGTATATTTATTCATATTTTTCTGGTTTTTTTTTCTACTTTTTTAAGAGGCTGACCTTCACAAGCTTTTATAAGAAATATAGATTCACAAGGCAGTTCTAACACCTTCTGTTTTATTTTTTTCCCTTTGTACGGAGATAAACTCTTTGGGGGGGGCAAGAAACAGGCAGAACTATTCAATTACAGCAAACTTGTTTTGACACCAAATTTAATTAAAATTAATTACTGCACTATAACTTTGCAGTCAATCTCTCTTCACATGACATGTGTACACAGTCATTTTCAGAGGCATACTATACGATGTCTCTATATGTTATAGTAATGTGACATCGCTTCCGTATATGACTTGCAATCAAGCTTAACTGTATATTGTTTTTTTATTTGAGTACATTTGGTCTCAAGTTTCCAATATTTTTACGACAAATAAACAGTTCAATCATAGCACAACCAAGGTAACTCCATCGAGGGAACATTGTGCTATTTTTAGATCTTGGAAAATCCCCAACATTCGATAATGGCGGAGGTGTCGAAGAAGGCACATTATATTAAAACAAGTAGTAATTGCCCCTCTATATATGCATTTATTACCGATTTATAATCCCAGTTTCAATATATCTCAATCATAAGTTCAGTCCTTTAACCGTTAAACACTTTCCCCCTTGCTGAGATCGATGTCAATCGAAGTTAGCGACGCTCCCTGTGGGTGCAAACGTTTTTATGAAGATCGAACGAATGAACGACAACTTTACATTTACTTATCACTGTTAGGATCTAAAATAATTGGGAAAAGATTTTTTGCTTATAATACATGTAAGTATGCATAGCGGAAAGCATGCCGGTACTGTGTGATGCATGGCGCGGGGCAATACCTCTATGCAAAAACGGCCTAGGGAAAACACTGCATTTAATATTCATTCGCGTTAGATTTCGAGTTTATTGAAATAAATTCAATTCATATTGGTTACAATAAAATAAGTGATAATAACATAGGGAAAATATAATCTTGCTAAAAGATATTTATTTTGAACAACAAACAGTTAATTTTGCAACATTTGAATAGAGCTATTTTTTGTCGCGCATGTTCAGATAACTGAACTCTTTGCCGTAAAGATTATCCGGCAACTAGATGGCCGTAAGCCATAAAAAGAGACGCGTGACCATCCAATGAAAACGAATACACAGAGTTTGATTGACAGGTTCAGCCAGGTGCAGGTCTTACCCGATGTCCGAGGTTATGTGTACTGGTTGTACATAGCTGAATTGTCTCAGAAACTAGTCTTCTTTTAATACGCGTACTTTTCTTTTGTTTGTTAAAAATTAATTCAATTTTGTAAAAAGATAAGTATATCATTTCTTATAGATTTTTTTCACGAGAATATGTCAAAGGAGTTTTGCCAATCAGTTTAAAGTAATGTTTAACACGAGCGCTATTTTGTTACAATTAAATTTTCAGAGAGTTCCGAATGAAATCTGATGAACGTTTCACACGGTTCTCGCACGCTTTGCCCGAAACGATTTACACGCTTTGCCCGAAACGCTGCACGCTTTGCCCGAAACGCTAAACGGTTTACACGAAACGCTTCACGATTCACACGAAACGCTAAACGGTTTACACGAAACGCTAAACGGTTTACACGAAACGTTTCTCGCACGAAAGTCGCACGCTTTTTTGGTGTAGTAGTACGTTTCAGGGTCTGTACATATAAGTATGCCTCTAAAAATGCTTGTGTGCACATGTATAGAGACTGACTGCAAAGATAAAGTACAGTAACTGGCGTATTTTTTTGGACGAATCGTCTATGCAAACACCTAGTTGAATTGCTCATTTTTAGCCCAAATTTACAAAAAAAAATCCTACGATACGTCAATTCAGACAACACATAGAACTTATCGCTTTAACATGGCGTATCAAACTGCAAGTAACATTATTTAGTGTATGACGACAGAATGTCCCCGATATTGCTACCAATTATTATTTAATGATTAACATTTAAACAATTACGCTTTATACTTATGCATTGTATTTTCAAATACCAGTTACTGTAACATCTATAAAGTCGCTTGCATTGTATACAATTCCCGATATCGCGTGTTATGCAAATTGTATGAGAGTAAACTAACCTTACTTTGTCAGAAATATTTTATTCCCATGTATTAAAATAAATATCCACTCTGACCATCGCTAGTGTACACCATTACGTAACAAGCCACCTGTTGACTCGGTGCGTGGTCAATGTTTGTTTAACAATTTTCAGTGTCAGAAGCATGCTCCTGTCTCGTTTTGGACTTCAAAGGGGGATCTCAAGTGCAGAAAGCTTAGCAATTACTATGATTTAATGAAATTGTTTACTTTGTATCCAGTAATGCAGTTACGTTACACGCTATTTTTTTACATAGACACTGTTAGAAATAGACCAATCACTTGTCCGATTTGATAATGACGATATAAGACATATATACGTTTCCTAAAATTTTAATTTTACAACTTTCAAAGAATTGGACAATAATTAATCAATGAACATTATTTAGCACAACTGGTGTCAGCCTATTGTATAAACAAAAGTATTGATAATTGCCGATTATGTATTTAAAGAATTAATTTGACTTAAAAACCATTTCTTATTTATACTTTCCACTAACAACTCTTTACCAATAAAATAACTAAAATTAAAAACATTCCCTGTACTGCAATAATTTTTTCCATTCATTTTTGGTTTTAATTTTACTTTACAGTATTATCTTCCCACTTAGTCTAGTGATATATGGAACCATGTGACGATGTATTTATAAAAAACAGAACAGTAAAATTTTCAATTGATTAAAGACATGAACCATTTTTTAAATTACCGTTATTATTATGTATACTACTGTTAACAAATGAGAGAAAACAATACTTAATAAAGATGAACAATGAATTCAATAAGGTAATTTCCAATCACACAGCCAACTCAAGATGATTAAAACCAAGATTTTGAATGCTATTTTTAACAATTTTCTGACCTCAAGCCTTAGACAAGTCGATTTAGATGATAAGTCTGGTGCTCTGCTTCAGAGAAAATAAATACCGACTAATCATCGGAAAATACGGTAAATTCAATTAAATTTAAACTAGAGGTACTGTGAGCAATTAATTAAGCTCACAATTGAACCCCCCCCCCCCCCCCCCGCTAAGAAAAAAATCATAACTCATGTATTTTTGCTATTATAGAAAATATTGGATGAATCTATTTCACTGTCCATTTTCTATAAATAACAACTGCTCTATTTTTAAAACTGTTAATGCTATAATATAAGTACACAAACCAATTTCTATCCTTTAAACGAAATACCACGTCAAGCAGTCATTTAATATAAACATTTTGAATTATTAGTACTGAGCCTAATTTTTTTCCGAAATTTTTTTTCCCGCACATTTTTTTTTCAATCAAAAAAAATACATCGGGGCAGGTCATTTTCAGCGAGACGGGGATGATAATCTAAAAAATAATTCTATATGGCCTGAGACAAGCAAGCTTTGTGTCAAATTTTAGCTTCTAATTAATTCAATTAATACAAGACATGACACAGACAGGAATTAAGGATTTTTTAAACATTGACCTTGAACTTTCTCAATTGACGCACCCTGGGAAAAGGAATCCTGGTACCTATATTCAATTTGACGTCATTTTAAAGAGGTCAAGGGCTTGTTAAACGTTGTTTTAGGAGAGACTGTAGGCATTTTAAATACCATATTTTTCGGGGCATAGGCCGTAATTTTTTTTCTCCGATGAGCGAGCCCCAGCCTATCCCCCGGGATCAGCTAATCTTAGACTCAAAGTTAAAAAAATTTAACATTAAAATATAAAATCCACTGTTTTTATCCGTTGTACTTTTGTAGCAGTTTATTATGTGGGTTGGGTTTTTTTTTCATCCGTTTGAACTATTGTTCGATAGTTGTCCTGTTGATAATTTTTGTAATGACATCATGAGTAATAAAATGTACAGTACTGTACGAGGTATTTCCTTACAATCCCAATCAAAAGAATTTTTTTCCCACATTCGTGTATGAACCCTGGAAACTATTATTGCGTAGTAAAAAAAAAAACCAAACCGGGTAGAATGTAATATGACAGAATTTTTGTGAATTCTTCATGTCTGCGTTCGTGGGAATCACTTGTCTTGGGTGTAGAATAAATCAAATGCTTTGTGTTTTTACAATTAATTTTCTGTTGGATGAAATAATGGTATTCTGGTGTCGTGTGTATATACAAAGGTGTGAAACCGTGACTAAAACACAGCCTGGGGGCATGTAGCTTAGTGTACACCGTTACACTTCATTGCATTAACTGTGTTTTTAACATTACAACTTCTCTGCATAACGGCAAGTCACTATTTAATTAATTAATGGAAAGAACACAAATTAAATATTTTATGTTTGGTATTTCGTTTTCTCATTCATAGCGATTACAGGGGATAACTTTATTTGAATATGACACCACGTGTTGAGCTAATGGACGCCATACCCGTATTTACAAGTAGCTTTCAAAGTATAACTTGATTAAATGAGATTTAGCAATAAGGTATTAATAAAATATAAAAGGTTTGGTAAAATATTATACTTAGTTCTACCAGACAGAACCACGGAGGTTGGTGTTGCAATTAAATTTACACTATGTAAAATTACGATACATAACGATACACTGACGAATACGGAAGAGACCAAGAGCCATAAAACACAGATTAATTTTTAAAAATTGCTTAAAATATATCTGTAAGCAAATTTAATAACTTTAATTACTCTTTTGACTTTCTACATTGATATTCTAAAAATATATACTTAATACGATGACTTCCTTAATCAGCTGTCATACTTTCACTATAGTAATCATCGATTGAAAATCGGCTTATCCCCCAATTCGGCTAGTCTAAGGATTTTTCTTGAATTTTGTCTAAAAATTAGCAATTCGCCCTATGCCCCACATCGACATATGCCCCAAAAATACGGTACATTTCATTAGTCAAAAATGGACAAAACTCTGAGATTTGTTAATCTTATCCTTCATATTTCATAGAAAATGGTTGTTTAAAACATGATTTTTCATTGTGTCTACCAAAAATTTAAGCCCCAGTACACCCTTTGAAACAAAGATATTGTTGTGAAGCATCATCAAAAGAATTTATATCTTGAATTTCATTAACCTGTAGGCACCTTTCATTTACTAGATCTTGACCTTAAGTTGCGAAAATGATTTGACGCTCAAATGGCTCTACATCACATGATCAGGGTTTGAAATTAACAGTCGCTAACTTGCCATTTGCTACTAATTTTTAGTGTTGGCGATTTATCCCTTAGGCCGCTACGAGCGACAATTGTCACGCTGAAATTTCAGGTCGGCCACTGCTATGCGCGACTATTGACGTTTTTCCAAGAGCAAGTTATCTAAGGTTTCCCCAAGCCTCGCTTTGAACAAAAACAGGATGGCTATTCTTGGGAATGAAATATGATTGGTCAATTGATGTTTTCGTAAGGTTTCTAAAGTTTCCATAGTTTAAAATAAAGTCTATAGAGCGGTAAACTTCGGAGAAATGCTTTGAATTGTAGCATACATAGAATGAAGTTTTTTCACAGTGATAGCAAAGAAAAAATAATTTTGATGGATTTAATCCTACAGTACATAATTTAGAAGATGTTAATTTATTGATTTATGTGTCTTTGATGGACTTTGTGCCAAGAAATGAGCGAGAATTTGATCTCGATCTCGAGGTAAGCTTGTCGCGTGTTGATCCACTGCCATTCAATATCCCATTCACCAGAGAGGAAAAATTATTTAAACACTAAAATGGAGGATTATGAACCTTCATCGTTTCTAAATTATTTTTTAATGATGTTTATGAAAATTCTTGTTTAATTGATCAATATCTATACTGAGAGACGTGTGCAGTCCGAGAATGTGAACCAGAACAACATTAAACAAGAGGCCCATGGGCCACATATCGCTCACCTGAAAAATAGTTCTTGTATCATTTTATTTCAAAAGAGTTTATAATGAAGTGAACTCTGAAAGAAAAAAAATTGTAAAAGTCTCATATATTTCAAAATTTTGCCATATATTAAACAATACATAACAAGAGGCCCAATGGGCCACATCGCTCACCTAAGCAACACTGGCTTTATATGGGCGTTCAAAGGATATTGTGCCATGTGGCCCCTCGGTAGATTAACCAAAAATGAATATCCAAATTTTTACTTATTTTTGCATCTTTGACATATTTACCTTCATGGAATACAATTTTACCGAAAATAAGATCATTCGCAATATAAATAACTAAATTTTCAGTTGGTGTTCACGGTTAACTTCCAATTCCCTTTATTTTAGCCCCCCCCCCCAAACACTTTATAAAACGATTAAAATACATGAGAGCATAAAGGTACATTTTCTTCCTCCACTACTTGCTACTTATTGTATTTTCAAAAATTCTATATGTGAAAGAAGAAAAGTGTACCTCAATGCACCACAATGAATGCACTCAATTCCTCAAATTAAAAACATTGAAAAATTTAATTGGCCTTCTCCATTATAGACAATTGTCATTTCCCAGGCATGAATTCATTTCGTATGACCTTTCATATCCTTACTCACTTGATTGAAGAAAATAAACTTAACTGAAAATGTTGTCACATATGTTAAAGAGCTATAATTCAAATTAATGTATTGGCAGGCATGTCGCTCTATTGTACCAAGGCCCTTCCAATATATTATTTTCATCTTTATTAAAAAACAACAAATGTGTACAAACAAAGATGATTTTCCATTGCAATAATTTTTTAAGAACATTAATAATGCTTTTATCCTCATAATAATAATGTGTCAGGCCTATGGAACTGTTTAAAAGGCATTGTTTTCATTCACTTGTGTTTGAAAAACTATCAAAAATTTGTGTAGATTTTATGCAATTCATCGTTGAAGAAGGGGCACCAGAAAGTAATTACAGCATATCATCCTTTTAGCAAGACATTTCTATTGATCAACCAAAATTACAGTGTCAATCATAAGCAAGATACGTAGCTTGGTTTGAGTCATGTTTCTGTTCACATGAGTGTATTACATTCAACTTAAGAATTTTAAACTTGGTATTTCCTATTCAGCATAGCTGCATTTAAAATATAAACAAACTAAAGAATGACCTCAGCTTTGTGTACAAACATATAGTAGCATTGTGCGCAAAGCTCTGTATCTTGCTTATAACTCGAAGCTTGACTCTCAGGTTAGTAAAATTATAGGAATTTAAACAAAGAAAAAACTCAATTTATTTTTTATCATATATATACTTTAGTAATATATTTCATGCAGCGAGAATAATCTCCGTTTAGATTGAAATTGCTGAACATCTTAATAGAACATGTTGCATTAATCAACTATTGCGTAGAGATAATACCGAATTACACGCACCACCATAATTTGACCCTGCATGGTGGCCCCACCCTATCCCCTGAAATCATGGTTTGAAAAAAACTAGAATGAATCAACACTACCTGAGGATGCTTCATCACAAGTTACAGCTTTTCGGGCCAATTGGTTTTTGAGAAGAAAATTTTTTAAAGATTTTTCGCTATGTATTCCTATGTAAAATTCGACCCACCCATTGTGGCCGCACTCTACCCCTAGCTGGGATCATGGTTTGAACAAATTTGAATCTACACTACCTGAGGATGCTTCCATACAAGTTACAGTTTTCTGGCCTACTGGTTTTTGTTGAGAAGATTTTTCTCTATGTATTCCTATGTCAAAATTTCGACCCCCCATTGTGGCCCCACCTTACCCCCGGGGATCGTGATTTGAAAAAAGTTGAATCTCCACTACCTGAAGAAGCTTCCACAGTTCAAAATTTCTGGCTAACTGGTTTTTGAAAAGAAGATTTTAATGATTTTTCTTTATACATTTGTATCTAAAAATTTGATCCCCCATTGGGACCCCACCGTTCCCCCAGGGATCATGGTTTGGACAAGCTTGAATCTACACTACTTGAGGATGCTTCCACAAAAGTTACAGCTTTTTTTTTTTGGCTGATTGATTTTTGAGAAGAATATTTTTAAAGATATTTTTCTGTATATTTCACCTCAGGTGAGCTAACAATTATTCATGTCTCTGCTACATGTACACGCACTTAGTATTTTCATCAGCAAAATTAATCTCCGTTTAGACTGAATAGACGAGAAAATACTTTTAACTAGCCTAAAACACATTGCAGTAATCAACTATTACGCAAATAACATACCGTATTATCATTAGAACTTGTATTTTAGTTGTTAAAGTACCATACCTGTTAATGTATCTTATTTTCTGCAAGTAACAGTCAGCTGTCTTACTTTCCGATGTCTATATTTGATTGGTACTAAAAAATTACAAAATACAGGCGATAGTTCCCCTAAGTTACAAACCGTAATTCATGAAAACGAAACGAAAATCAAAACAAGCTAAAACCACCGTCAAAGGTGAAAATGTCGATGCATTGGAATATCTAATCTCAATTTACTCCACAAAATCAGCATTAATGTATCTTGCACGTTTCAAATATTCCTTTCGCAAGCAAACTGTTCCACAACAACCAAATTCATCTTTGTCAGATTGACCCATTTCTTATACGTTCAAAATGACCGCTTCTTTGTTTCAAAGAGGGTTTTGAGATATGGAATACCAAACCCGAAGTTAAACTGATTGACCCTCATTCTCTCTGTCTTATTATCATTTCCATAAATTTCCATAAATTACTCAAATTTGAAACAGAATTAGCCCTTAATTTTTGCAATTTATATTTTCCTTCCCATAAGGATAATTTATGCTAAACTACGTTGAATTGACTCAGTAGTTCTTGAGAAGAAGATTTTTAAAAATGCACCCCCCTTTTTCTACAGTTTCAAGGTTTTCAGCTTTGAATAAAGATAGGTCTTTCATTTCTGCAATTTATATTTGCCTTTCCATAAGGATGCTTTGTGCCAAATTTGGTTGAAATTGGATAAGCCGTTTTAGAGAAGAAATTTAAAACGTGAAAAGTTTACAGACGGACAGACAGACAGACAGACAGGCAGACAAACGGACGATGGACAAACTGTGATCAGAAAACATCACTTGAGCTTTCAGCTCAGGTGAGCTAAAAAGGAGAAAAAATCATATCTTTGCCAATTGGCATGTTTGTATTCATAATTATTTTACACATCAAATGCACTTAATTTTAAGCTCTAAAATACCCATTTGCAGTAAAAAAAAAAAAATTCCATTTCACTGAAAAATATTCATTGAATAATTCAAAGATGATAATTCACTATTGTCTATGTTTTGTATTTCAATCATTTAAAGATTCTTTATGGATTCATCAAATAAAATATTGCAGGTGTGGTGAGGACATTCATAGACATGTTAGATTTTGCATTCTCATCTGTCTTATAGACTGAACTCAAAAAACATGGAAAGCCTATATATAGTTGATATAGTTATCAATGATTCCTACTTTTCTTTCCATAACCTTTATTATCTTTTGTTCCTCTATCTTTCCTAACTGTGTGTTTGTGAATTAAAACTTCCTAAGAACTTAGATCCACACCTTTTGAAGTTTTTTGAATTTATGATCTTTGATCCCGATCACTCAATGGATCCCGATATGTTAGTAATTGATGTCAGGATCGAAATTCCGAAAACCTAGTCGATAAACATATTTCCAGAATGATAATTTAACTATGATATAAACTTATCATGGAAATTTCTTTTTTTTATTTTTGAATACTTCTTTTATTAAAAAGAATAAGAGTTTAAAATCATTTTCCCATTATATAAGTCTATGTTAAACTTTGGACATCTTTTGGGGTCTTTAGTATTAGTCCTTGGGTCACGGTTTTCACAATTCATAATCAACACTATCTTAATAGGGTACTTGTATAGAAATATCACTATTTGTAGCATTGTAGTCCTTGAGAATATATTTTACTTGTGACCTGAACTGTATCTGGCCACATTGTTTACAAGCAGCACTGATTTTAATTAATAAACTGATTAACAAATACTGTTCTCTCAACCAATCGCTAAGCCCCTCTCTATTCTAAAGGTTTCCCAACATTGGGTATCAACTTCAGATGGACAGAAGAACGCTCCATCTCTTCTTTCTATCATCATCCAAATTGACTGCACAACTCAACAATTTTTACCTTCACTCAAGAAACAAGCGACATAGCGTAGTGGTAACACTCTCGCCTATTATTCTTAGGGTTCTCAGATGGATACGGATGTGCGGAACCAATTTTTTTTTTTTTAAATTCTTGGATATTGATTTTTCTCTAATTATTAACATTTTTGGGAATTTTTTTTAATCTTTGTGAAAGGTGGAAAGGCCTCTACTTGTTCCGTGAACAATAAGTCTACTAGTTTTAATTGATTTTCACATTTGAACGTACCTAGATTGATAAATACAAGTAAAATGAGGAAAATGAGCATTGCATTGAAATCTTCAACATTTTCTCTTGCATTTAAATATAAGTTTGGTAACTGTTGAATAAATAGTTGCTGACAGAGATATATTATTTTAAAACTTGATGGTCAATTACCATGAATTGTAATTAATTAATTCAGCAGTGGTGGCCATCTTGGCGAAAATTAAAGCAGCAGCCTTAGGGTTAATTTAAATTGCAAAAATGATTTGACAGTGGGTAAGTGTTGATTATTTGTGATATATGGCTGAAATAATGTTAAAATGTAGAAATAATAGGTCTGTTACAAAAACTCAGGGAAACTGGAGTTAAAACATGGGGAGAAGCGTAGACCGTCTTCGGTTCCGACATTAACACATTTTCCAGAATCAAAATATGAGGGCTAACGAAGAGAAGTGGATGTAGGCTATGCCCGTCCACTTCTCAAAAGAGAAAAGAGATGAATCAACTAAAACAGCAAGAACAACAAGAAATGTGTTTGATCTGAGTTATTAGATTTTAGAAAATGAAGTGTTTGAAAATCTAAGAAAAATAGAAATTGAATTTGAATTTATATATACATGTAATTAAATGAGATTAAAAATATTTTTCTTTCTTTTATTAAAATAAAAGATTGGGCAACTAAATTTTGATGTGGGCCCCTTGAATGATGAAGATTAGTAGCCCACATGGCTAGCAAAAAACCAAGTTGGTGTAAAACCCAGGTGATAAGAACTCAAATTACATGAATTGTTATCAACCCTTCACCAACTTGCCAAAATAATTTGTCAAGAAGTTCGTAATATGTAACCCAAAACACGATGAAATAGTGATATGATTCGGAATAGGTTCTCATATCAGACTGCATGTGAACCGGTGGCGTCATTGAAGATTGAACAGTTGAAATCAACTTGAAGATGCAAAATTCGATCGAGAAATGAAACCTTATGAAGCAAACCAAACAAAAAATAAATACAAGCATGCATAGTAGTGCCTATGAAATACTTATTACCTTCATTGCCTCAGCTTGGATTACTTTTCGATTCAATATGCCCAATAGTTTTTTATACGACGCCTACGTTCAGCTTCCCCGCCATCGACACGGTTTTCTTGAAGACTTCCGGTTTACGAGCCCGATCTAATTAAAGGTTCATACCAAAAAACTTCTCATTATCCAGGCACGTAGCATCAGGGGGGGCCAGGGGGGGCCTGGCCCCCCCACTTTTACTCGCAGCAACAAATTTTTTAAAATTTACATATAAAAAAATGAATTAAAATGGAGTTGGCCCCCCCACTTTTTTGGAAGTTAGTAAAAAATTGGTATGAAAATTAGAAAATGAGTAGTCAAATTAAAGTTACCTCCCCCCCCCCCCCCCCCCCCCCCCCACGGATTAGGAATTTCATGATTTTGGAGG